>NC_065443.1:175174854-175382354 GCF_917563875.1 Diabrotica virgifera virgifera
TTGGAAGAAAAATAGAACTAAAATCGAAGATTTTTTTTTCAAAATGATAACAAAAGACAGTTTAATCGGTGCAAAGCTAATAAAGCTAAGAATGAGACTTTTGACGACGCTTTGTATGTGTGGTTTTGTGTGGAATGCGAACGTGGTTTACCAGTGTCTGTGTGACAATTATAACGGAGTTTATCTGTAAGCATACCATATTTTATTAATTTTTACCATTTTCTCCGGCTAACCCGGATTTTCGATAACCCGGATCGGCCGCGGTCCCAATTAATCCGAGTTAACGGGGTTCCACTGTACTTCGTTTGACCACCACCAAGTCTCTTTATCCTCAAATTTTTTCCTGACTTTTTCCAAGTATTTCAATAGCAGTCTCTCTAATACTACTGGCCATTTTTCTCCAAATTCTATTAGGGCTTCCTTTAATGTTTCAATATATTTTGTCTACTATGCTTTCGCTGAATCATCTTTTTTTGTGGTCCTCTTCGATAATTTGGTTTAGCTTCACTTTTTCCTTCAATGTCCAGAACAAGCAGCTTATGTTGTTGGCTTACTGTCTCACTAACTATTACCTTGCAGTCCTTGCATTTACGTATGTCTTCTTTCCTTATCATGAAATAGTCTATTTGGGATTGATGTTGTCCACTTTTGTACGTAATAAGATGAGCTTCTCTCTTTTTAAAGAATGTGTTAACAATTGCCATATCTAGTGCTGTTGCTAATTTAAGCATATCATCTCCAGCTTCATTTGTAGTTCCAAAGCCTAATCCCGCATGTATTGCTTCGTATTTTGTCTTGGCTTGGCCCACATGTGCATTGAAAGTACCTCCTATTATAACTTTCTCCTCTGACGGAATATCACTCAGGACTTCTCCTAATTGGTCATAGAAAGCTCTTCTTTCATTCTCACCCAGGCCTGTTTGAGGAGCATACACACACAACATTCAATACCTCTTTATCAATTACAAATTTCAATGACATCATTATATCACTCGTTTTTACAACTTCGAATACGTTATCTTTCATTTCACTATCAGCAATTATACCAACTCCATTTCTAGTGTTACTACTCCCTGCATACCACAATTTGTATCCTTCACCTAGTTTTTTCGCCCTTTGTCCTTTCCACCTAGTTTCATGAATACAAGCAATTTAGACTCTCCTTCGTTTGAGCTCATCCACTAACTCCAGACTCTTTCCTGTAAGACTACCAAGATTCCACGACCCTATCCTGATTTTTCTAACCTCCAATGGTGTTCCCCCTGAGATAGTCCTCACCCGGAAATCCGACCGTAGGCTCATTTTACTTCTGGCACATTTTACCTCTGGAGATACCATCATTTCAGTATAAGTTTTATATCATTGGAAAAGGTCTTTTCATTATTATGGCCTGAAAAGATTTTGTTTGGATATTTGATGCCTGGATGCCTTTTCTATCAGCACCATACCCTGCCCTGCACTTTTAGCCAATACACCACCAATGCAACCAAAGTGCAGTATTAACCCACACCCGCTTGCATTTTTCTGTATAGGCCAGGATACCTACTGTAAGGACTGCCCTATAAGCCAATATATTGTTGCCCATATCCCGCCACTAGGAGGCACGTACTTTATTCGGGATACATTTGGTAGTTTTCTCAGGATTAAAAAAAAATGAATGCATTTGGGGCAGAGATTTTGCGCCTATGCTCTTAATATTTTATCACGTCACAACTATCAAAAAATATTTGTAATTTTAAAATCAATGTCAAAAGAACATATCCAAATATTTTTAAAGAATATTTAAAAAACAATTCAGTAGGTAGGTAATATGCCAATAGGAATTTAGGAGAAATGAAGAATACACCAACAATAAGGCAAGTGTTAACGAATAAAGACGAAACGTGTAAAATTACTGATCACTGATGAAAAGCATAAAGATTTTGAACAATATATGGATGAGTGAAAGGACAAGAGTCATTACCAAGTTACATATAAGTTTTGGAAAGCCTGAGGTGAAATTTACTACCTAAGGTATTACGCATTTGTGAATGAAACAACCTATAGGGTGATCAAGTTTATTAGAATTAAGGATAGAGAATAATTGCCAGCGACATGTTGAATTGGGTATTGTTCTTAAGAAGGCTGTGGGTGGTAATGAGCAGTAAGGCTACTGATGATGAGGAAATGTTGTGAATAATTGAAAATTTTGATAAATACCTTATTTAAGATTTAAAATAGAGATTAATGTCTTATTCTTAGCTTAATTCTTTATCATCGTCATCACGTAACGCTACAACTCTGGCTGGGTCCTGGCTGACTGTACAACTTTTTTCCAATTTGTTCGGTCTTCCATCAACCTAGGGTCAAATGGCATGTTTATTTCTTTTTGGAGATCTGCTTGGATATTATCTCTCCATCGCATTCTTGGTCGTCCGAGTGGTCTTTTGCCTGTAGGTATCTCCTCCCATGCCAGTCTTACAAGTCTCTCGTTATGAAGTCTGTGCACGTGGCCTGCCCATCTTAGTCGCTGTGATTTAATTTCTTGGACAATATCGGTGTCATTGTAGAGTGCTTTTAATTCGATGTTGGTTTTGATCCTATACTGGTTTGTCGTGGTAAGGTCTGAAATTTTTTTTAAGTATTTTTCGTTCAAAACGTCTGAGCTTTTCTTCGTTTGCTGTGGTCATGGTCCACGTTTCGCATCCATATGTTAGTACAGATCTAACCATAGGTTTATAGGTTTTGATCTTGGAACTTCTTGTAAGATTTTTTGATTTTATTAGCTTATCCAGTGCGAATAGACAGCGATTTGATGATTGATGATTGGATTCTGTCGTTTATTTCTTTAGTAACCTCGTGTCAGCTGTGATTACGGCCCCCCGATACCTTCTTAAAACGTTGTACTCTTTCGAAATTGAAGGTGTTAACCGTCACATTTTGTCCTATCCTGCCTCTTTGTGTCGTTCTATTTATACACAAATACTTCGTCTTCTCTTCATTAATCCTCAGCCCTACTTCGCTTGTTGCTCCTTCCACCTTGTTGAAAATGTATTTTGTGGATAAGATGGAGTGTCCAACGAGGTCAATGTCATCTGCGTATGCTAGTAATAGCTTGAGACCTTGAACCGATAGAAGTTCTGTTTTTATTTCCGCCGACCTCATGGCTTTCTCTAATACAAGGTTAAAAAGTAGTGAAGATAACGTATCACCCTGTTTGAGTTCACTGGTGATTTGAAAGCTGTCAGACAGTTTATTATTTATACTTACTTTAGATATTCCACCCTCCATACAGACTTTGGTCATCCGAGTTGCTTTAATATTGAAAACTTTGCCATGGCATTTCATACTTGGCTACTTTCTACGCTATCATATGCCTGTCGAACGTCTATGAAGAGATTGTGTATGGGTCTGTTATACTCCCATCCATTTTATAGAAGCTGTCTCAGCGTGAATAGTTGATCTGTTTGCTTTAAAACCGGCTTAATATTCTTCTAGGACATTTTCAGCATAAGGGGTTAGTCTACTAAAAATACTGTTTGAGAGGATTTTTTTATGCCGTGTTTAGGAGTAAAATTCCTCTATAATTCGCGCATTTTGTTTTGTCCTCTTTTTTTGGATGGACATTATGATGTTTTCCTTCCATCTTGCTGGTATCCTTTCTTCTAGCCACATTTGTGTTATTAACTGGTGGATTTGGCGATGTAGTGCGTCTCCACCATATTTCAGGAATTTTACTGGTATCTCGTCCGTACCCGGCGCTTTGTGATTTTTCCGCTTATATAAGGCCTTTTGGGTTTCTTCCAAAGAGGGATTTTTGACGGGAATGTCCGCTATGATATAGATCTCTTCTTTGTGCTGTTCTTCCTGTATGAGGTTTAGAAGGTCCCTGAAATACCCTTTCCATTCTTCTATTAGTTCTTAGGTCAGGCTTAATTATTCTTAGTCGAGCTTAATAACTACTAATAGGTTGTTCAATTAGTTTGGCGGTTCGATAAGAAAAACACAGTTTTATAGATTGACATACACTTTATTATTCAAAATAATCTCCCTGAACATTAATACAATTGTTCCAATGAGATTTCAGTTTATAAATTCCATCGCTGAAGTGAGAAACTGAAAGGGCTTCAAAATACGCTTCCACAGCTGTTATTTCTTTGATAAAAAACTCTTTCCACGTATGAATTTTTTTAGGTATTGAAATCTGCTGAATATGGTGGATGCTTCAACAATTCGAACTTTATTTCATTGGATTTTGGACATTGTTAAAATGCTCACACATAACGTCCTTAATAAATTTTTGCCTTCGGCTGGTCTAAAAGGTTACAATACTATTTACAATGTATTATTTTACCAGATTGCAAATAATCTACAAAAATAATTCCTCTCACATCCCAAAAAACTTATGCCAACACCTTCTTGGCCGATTTGTGGACGCGAACTCGGTTCGGAGCCGAAGAACCAGGTTCATATCACTCTTTGGCCCCTTGTTTTGATTCACGATCATGGCGATAAACTCAAGTCTTACCCATAGTGGTGAATCGTCGCACAAAATATACTTCATCCTTTTGAAAACGCTCTACATGTTGCTGAGAAAGTAGCATTCGAATGTGTTTTTGTTCTTAGCGAATGCGGCAGCGTTGCGAACTCAGCTTTCAGAAACCCAATACTTCAGTCAAAATATTGCTTACACTGCCCAATGAGATGCCTAGAGCTTCTACTAAATCTCTTTCAGTCGCTCGACGATTTTCAAATACCCATATCATGTATATTTCCTACGATTTCTGTGGTTGTTGCTGTTTTTGGACGTCCTTGACGTGGATCGTCTTTAAGGCTTATACAACAACCCACCTTTGTACTGTACCAATTGAAGGCGAAGACGAAAAGTCCATATACACTTTCAACGTTCGGTTATAAATTTTCTTTGCTTTTAAACCTTTTAAAAATAAAAATTCAATCACTGCACGATACTTGATTGTTTTCATTATAAAAAATACTAAGACATGTCGATAATATATGGCTTATAAATAAGTCCATTCTTTCACGGTTTTTGCTCTAAATTTTAAAGAACCGCTTGGATTGACATGAAATTTGGCATACGCATAGCTTACATGTCAAAGAAAAAAAGTGATATTGTGCCGACGTGTGCTTCTGCCCTGGGGGTGACTTTCACCCCCTCTTGGGGGTGAAAAAATATATGTCCAAAACAACTCCGGAAATGGGTAAACTGACTAATTTTAAGTAACTTTTTTTCTATAGAGCTTTTTCGCCAAGTCAACACTTTTCGAGTTATTTGCGAGTGAATATGTTCATTTTTCAACAAAATAACCACATTTTTAGACGATTTTTCGCAAATAACTCAAAAAGTAAGTATTTTGTCGAAAAAACCGTTCTTAGCAAAAATATAGCCTATAAAAAAGTAAAAAAAAATGGTGTACGCGTTAGGTCTCTGGATCTCGTAGAACCAGAGTTATAGCCAATGAAATATATATTCATATTCACCAAATTTCAAATAGAATATTTCGACGTGAAATATCCAAAAAATTAAGCACTTTTTGGGGAAAACCGATTTTAACGTTTTTAAAGTGTTTAAAAAAAGCTTTATTTCTGTTTTTACGAAAAGTTTCTAGCATTAAATTTAAGCAAGTTACGCTCAAAATAATGTTGGTTCCTTTTGTTTTTGCAAAAAAAATCGGGAAGACCACCCCCTAATTAGCAACTTAAATGAAATTAATCGTTGCCGCTCCATAAATTATTTTACTTATATTGTGTTTATATGATCTGTAAGTTTCATCGATTCAAAGTGTTTATTTTTGAAAAAATTTGGTTTCAAAGTAAAATTTTTAAAAAATTAAATTTTGAAAAATATGCTTTTTTTTCAAAATAACTTAAAAATTGTTAGAGAAACCAAAAGTCTCGAAATACAAAAAAAGTCAGATTTGCTTTTCTGAATATCATGTATTTTTTTGTTTTTCTGTTAGACAAAAATTGATCAAGATTTGGTGTTTCTAAATTTGCATACATTCGTGATCAGTGACTCGTTCAACCCCTTTTAACTACAGCCGTTTCAATAATAAGGACTTTGAACCGATGAAACTTACAGATCATATAAACAATATATACACGAGTCAAGAAACTTGTGAAGTCGTTACGATTAAGTTCATTTAAGATACTAATTAGGGGGTGATTTTCTCGATTTTTTTACCAAAACCAAAAGGGACTAACTTTATTTTGAGCGTAACTTGTTTAATTTTGATGCTAGAAATTTTTTTTATAAAACAAAAATGAAACATTTTAAATAAGTTTAAATGAGTTTTCCCCGAAATGTGCTTCATTTTTGGTTATTTCACGTTAAAGTATTCCACTTGGAATTTGACGAATATGAACCTATATTTCATTAGCTATAACTCTGCTTCTTCTAAATAAAAAAACGTGACATATTCACTATTTTTTTTAAATTTCTTATAGGCTATATTTTTGCTAAGAATGCTTTTTCGACAAAATACTTACAATTTGAGTTATTTGCGAAAAAACGTCTAAAATCGTGGTTATTTTGTTGAAAAAATGAACATATTCACTGCCAAATAACTCGAAAAGTATTGACTTAGTGAAAAAACTCCTTAGTGAAAAAACTTAGTTACTTTAAATTAGCCAGTTTACCCATTTCCTGACTTTGTTTGGACGAATATTTTTTAACCCCCAAGAGGGGGTGAAAACCACCCCCAGGGCAAAAGCACATATCGGCACAATATCACTTTTTTTCTTTGACTTGTTAGCTGTGTGTATGCCAAATTTCATGTCAATCCAAGCGGTTCTTTAAAATTTAAAGGTTTTGCAATATTTTACCGTTAATGAATGGACTAAGAATGAATTGACAAATTGAAATACTGAAACTTCATACATGTGTATGTGTATATGAAGATTATACCAACATAACAAAATAAAATTAGGCTAGTAGCAACGCCCTCTCTTATCGAACCGCAAAACTAATATATCGTTGTTATATTATAAATGGCGAAGTTTTTGTTTAACTCCCTCTTACGTTGAAAAATCAAGCACACATTAATGATAATAGATTAGATAAGTCACGTTTGGAAAGTATTAAGTGGGACAGGGTTGTATATTGTACTTCTGAAACTTTCCATATTAGAACCATTCTCTGTTAACATCCATAAATGAAAATGGAATGTGATTGCATATTGTAGAATCGTTTCCGTTTTCTATATTCGTAATCTCTATGCCTTATAAATTGTGGAAGACCAGGAATTGTTTAGGAAGTTACCAGAGAATGATTTTAATAAGGAAAATTTCAGATTTAAATTAGTGTATATTATTATTTTTAATAATGGATTCTGTATCTGAGACTTTCCTTTTTATTTAATAGATGTCGCGGCAGCGTTCTTATAGTGGATTTCAATATTTTTTTAATTACCCTTAAAAAACAATTTCGTTTCGTTTTAATTCAGAGGCGAGCAAGCATCTGCATTGATGAAGTTAATAAGAGAAACAGCGCTGTCTGTAGATTATCCATTGCCTCTGAATCGGAATGAAACATAAATTGTCTTTTAATTCACTTCTATCTTTACTTACATTGTTAGTACTAAGAAACTTTTCTCGTACCTTTTCCTAGACGAATGAAAACGGAACGTGATTGCATATTTTAGAATATTTTCCATTTTCTATATTCGTCGTCTCCATGGTTTGTAAATTGTGGAAGGCAGAGATTTACGGTATTAACGGAGAATGGTTCTAATAAGAAAACATTCAGATCTAAATTAGTGTATATTATTATTTTTAATAATGTATTACTCTGCATCGAAGAGTTTCCTATTTGCTTTATTAGATGTTGGGCAGCGTTCTAATAGTAATAAAGGATTTCAATCTCTTTCTGAAATTCCCGTTAAAAAGACAATTTCGTAGCGTTTTGATTCAGAGGCGGGCAAGCATCTGTCTTGATGAAGTTTATAACAGAAACAGCGCTGTCTGTAGATTATGCCTTGCCTCTGAATCGGAATGAAACATAAATTGTCCTTCACATAACATTTCGAACATTTGTGCTTATGGTAGTGGTCTTTTCGGGCCGCTGATCACAGTTTAAAGAAGCAGAAGAAGAAAAAGAAGATTATTAAGCTTCTTGACGAGTGACGTCCGCGCATCACTGTTTTTTTTCTGTGCGTGTACTGATCACAAGTGTTTTCCAAATAGTTTTATAAAAATTATTATAAAGTGTTTAAAATACCACAAAAGTCATCAGAGAATAATTATGTATCCCGAAAGAGGCGGAAATATGAAAATTTGCAACAGAAACTGGTAGAGTTAAGGTATTTATATGATATTTTTGGGTTTTATCCCAAAAGACCAAGTTATTTATAAGATATTTTTGAATTATTTTATGTTAGATAAATTAAATTATGTGTGAATAGATCGAACTATAAATATTTAATATTTACGAAATGACAATTTTAATCAAATTCAAACTTGGGGTCCTTTTTTGTTGTTATCAATATATTTTCTCTGTTGTCATAGTTACTATATCTCGCCTTCTTCCCTATTCGAAATACTCAAAACGTCAATAGTATTTGTCAAAACACACAGAGATGTAACAGGCGCTATGTTGCCGCACTGCACTGGTTTTCCTATTAATGTTTATTTTGGAGCAAAGTGTTCGACAGACATGATATTATGCAAAAATTTATATTGTTTGTGTCAATAAGGATACCTTAAGGTAGCCCAACGTAATACAGACTAAATTATTAGGGGTTTAACAATAAAATTATAGCCCAAAGGTTTAAAATAGAACAAAATAAAGGGTTTACCAATAAAATTAGAGCAGGGGTGCTTTTAAGCAGCCCAAAAAATCTTTATGATTATTTGACCTGCCTCTATTTTTCAGAGGTACTCTACAGTAGTCCAGAAGTTTAGAATAGAACAAAATATATTAGTTTAACTGCTTTTGTAAATTTTACTTCGATTTCACGTTACAAGCAAGTTTACTTGCACTAAATTATTTGTTTGGTTTTGTGTTCAAACAATAAAACTAGAGCAGAGGTATTTTTTAGTAGCCTAGACAATCTTTATGATCATTTTATCTGCTTCTATTTCTCAGAGGTATTTTTACAGTAGCCCAGCAGTTTGGAATACAATAGAATTATATTTATTTCACTACTTTTGTAAATTCTACTTCGATTTAAGATTACAAGCAAGTTTAATTACACCAAGTTTTTTGTTTGGTTTGTCTTCAAACAATAAAATTACAGCAGAGGGTACTTTTTAGCAGCCCAGGCAATCTTTATGATTATTTTATCTGCTTTTATTTCTCCGAGGTACTTTAATGTAGCCCAGAAGTTTAGAATACAATAAAATGTATTTATTCAACTACTTTGTGCACATTTTGCCTAGATTTCATATTACGAGGGTAGTAAGCTTACTGCTTACATTAAATGTTTGTTTGGTTTGTTCTCAAACAATAAAACTAGAAGAGGGTACTTTTTTTAGTAGCCCAGAAAATCTTTATTTTGAGCTACTCCTATTTCGCAGAGTTACTTATAGTAGCCCAGAAGTTTAGAATAGAATAAAATATATTTAACTACTTTTTGCAAATTCTGCATTGATTTTTATCGTCTATCTTGATATTACAAAGTTAGTAAGTGAACTTACAATAAATTTTTGTTTGGTTTTGTCAAAAATATTAAACAAAGATACAAAATCAGCTTTATTAAGTCATCTCGAAGTCATTACGAAGCCACAAAAGACCACTGTTTATCCAAAGACTGTACCACAAAGCCAAGCTGCTGTTTCCACTCAGCATCCATCAAGAGTTCTTTCAGAATCTAGCAACTTAATCAGCAGCGTTTAAACTTCAATCCAACCTTGAGCAGACCAAGATTTGGACAAAGTCAGTACTCAAATCACCCTTTACTAGCATCGAGATACAAACAATCGAACAGACAGCAGTACCAAAAGCAAATGAGTACAACCAGGATGTCATACTAAAGGTCAATAAAAATTAATAGGGTAATATGGCTAACTGTATTAAAATATGGAAAGGGATTACTTCAGATAAGAAAGTTTTAAGTTGGGTCTAAGGTTTTAATATTTTATTTAAAACAACGCCCTCTGAAGAGAGAGCACCAAAAGTTCTAATAGACCCAAACTGGTCGTATGACAAAAAAAAATACTTGAAAAGTAATTAAAAATTACTATTGCTCCTTCTTCACATACAAAAGAACAATTTATTTTTCGTAGTTTTTTGTGCCCAAAAAGGACGGAAATCAGAGATTTTGTTTTGAATTTAAAACAATTGAATTGCTTTATAGAAGCCACATATTTTAAGCTGGAAGACTATAATAGGTCAGTCCTCAAGCTCATTTTCAAGGGTTATGGCAAAAATAGATTTAAAAGTTGTCTATTTTGCTATTCCTGTTCATTAAAACTCTAAAAAATATTTCAAATTTAAGTACAGAACTTTTTTATAATAATTAAACTGTTTACCGTTTGGTTTGAATAATATCTCGGCTTTTATATTTACAAAAACTTTAAAACCAGCCCTAAATAATCTAATAACAGGAGGCTTTACTTTTGTCAATTTTTTAGAGGACCATTTACCAATTTCAAAATCATATTTAAAATGTAAAGAAAATATTGTTTAAACATTTTCTATGTTTTTTCTGCTTGGGATTTACTATAAATAAAAAAAAGGAAAAGTATACTTTCACCCACACAAAATATAACTTTTCTTGGTTTTACGTTTGATTCGAACCTGATATATTTTGCACCTGCTGACAAAAAAAAATATCTAATAGTATTCAGAACATCAAAAATAAAAGTACATGTAAAATAAAATTATTTGCAGCCTTAATCGGTCAGTTTGTAACAGTTCGTCCATTTATGGAAGTTAAATATGGAAAATTATACTAATATATATATATATATATATATATATATATATATATATATATATATATATATATATATATATATATATATATATAAATAAAAAAGAAAAGTAGCCTCTTTCTTAAACTAATAGTTATAACACTAAAATGACCATACCTAAATACTTAAAAACGATTACAATTGGTGGTTAAATAACATACCAATTAGTGAGCAAAATATAAAATAATCCAATTATGTACTTGAAATATTTTGCGATGCATATATCTTTTAGCATGGGGGGTATGCTGCATTGATAACAAAACTCATGGTTTTGGAGTCATGAACAACAACTACATATAAATGTACTTCAGTTACTAGCAGCATATAGTGGCTTGAAATCCTTTTTCAACGAATATAGGAATTGTAACATTTTGCTAGGAATAAATAACGCAACAGCTGTGTCTTGCATTAACAAGATGGGTAGTGTACAGTACTCAACATTTGCAGATAAGTTTAATAATTCTGTGAAAATAGGAATTTAAAAATTATTTTTGCATCTATAACAGTAAAAAAAAATGCTTTTGCCTGACTCGGAATCAAGATCTTTAAAAATAGAAACAGAGTAGGTATTCCTTAAGTGATAATTGTGTTACTATAATTTTTGAACAGCTTCTTATTACAGAAATCGATATGTTTGCCACATATCCTAAAAAAAAATATGCAAGGTATGTAATTTTGAACCCTGACCCCGGATCAGAGAAAGCCAATGCCTTAACTCTAGATTGGCATGGATTTAAATTTTATATTTTTCAGCCTTGGTACACAACCTTTGACCACCACACCTTACACAACCAAAAAGATAATTATGGACCTGATAAAAATTTAATCTAGAATTTTTTTTGGGCTTTTATATCCAGGACATCCTTTGGGTTTCCATATTCTTGTCAGGCAAGCTTTTTAAGAAAAGGCATTCCTGAGGATTCCATCCCATCTATTACAACAAATCACTAAATCTGTATGATACAGTTTTCAAGAGATGGCGACGGTTTAGTATAAAATAATAACCATTTTGCTTATGAATTATCAAATTTTAATTTTATTAAATCTATCGTAGAACAGGATTATAATTATAGCTCGTATAAACATTCACAGTGCTGCATTGGCGTTGATAGAAAATATCCTAGAATATTATAAAAACATTTTTAAATTTTTTTACAAATGTATATATAACCTCAAACCTTAATTGCCCAAATATTAATTAACTTGGGACCCTCTACCAGTATTACTTTATTTAGAAACATTATTTCGTCTCACAAGCCTTTCCCTGAAAGATCTTACTTACAAACTTGTAATGTTGATTGCACTCACTTCAGTTCAGAGGTTGCAAACCCTGTACCTAATAAAAATTCAGAATATTTTCATGGATCAAGATAAAGTTGACATTTTGATATAACATAGGATAAAGACTTCCCCAAAAAATAATAATAATAATAAATAAACCTATTTAAAACAAAAAACACAGTTGAGAGTGTTTAGAGATTTCTAAAACATTCGTCCTCAATCGGAAGACAATTTGTTTATAACTAAAAACAAAAAAAAAGAGACGTATAAAGCAACATCTACCCAGGCGTTGAGTAGATGGATATAACATTTTTTTAAATTAAAAATATAGACACTAATATTTTTAAAGTGTATAGTGTATATGCATCTACCTCAGCGGGAGTTAGAACTGGATTATAGAAGATATTAGAGAGACGGCGAGATGGACAGAAAATTCTCAAGTATTCAATATTTTTTATAATAAACCTCTAGCAAAAGATTACGGACTCTTTGCAAAACCGTATTGTCTGGTGAGTCCATGTAATTGTATGTAATTGTAATTATATTACATGTGTAGGTTACTAATATTAGTAAGAACATTAATTTTCTTATTATGTTTATTTGTACCTGGTTGAAGGTACACATCTCATATAATTAAAATATAAACATGAATCTTAATTAATAATTGCTCTAATATGTTAGTTAGGTATACATGTGTATATATTTTGTGTAAAGTTTCTAAAAAAAAAAATTGCTAAGTACTATTCATTTTTGGATTGCAATGTACTTTTGTTTATTTATCGCACAATATTGTTTAATCTTTCAACAGCCTACCATAAGTACAAATGTTCGAAATGTTATGTGAAGGACAATTAATTGATTGGTTGACTTACCTGTTAAGGAGAGACAATCATAATTGTCCTATCTTACATTTCGAACATTTGTACGCTCCTCCCCCCCCCCCCCATTGATTCTTTTGAACCCACCCATGTTTTGTGCGATAAAAATAAAATAAAAAAAAAACAGTGATGCGCGGACGTCACTCGTCAAGAAGCTTAATAATCTTCTTTTTCTTCTTCTGCTTCTTTAAACTGTGATCAGCGGCCCGAAAAGACCACTACCATAAGTACAAATGTTCGAAATGTAAGATAGGACAATTATGATTGTCCCTCCTTAACAGGTAAGTCAACCAATCAATTAATTGTCTTTTAATTCACGCAATAATTATAGATTCAGTTGTCAAGTACTTCCCCACTCTGTTCTGCTTTATATTTCCATCTTAGAAAGCGCAGAGGAAAATAATTCGAATTTATGCCTCTTTTGACTTACGATAAAATATAATTCAATGCAAAGTTAAATAACACAAAATATCTAATTACCTTTATAATTATCTTTAAGGCCACATCCAGCTCTGCAGTGATCATCAGGAGAAAAATATATTTCATGAGATAGAGATTGTAAATCATTGTTTTCTAAAACAACAAAGAAAGTAATAATTCTACAACCTGAAAAAGTGGTAAAAATTATATAATTAGGTTTAATATGGAATAAAATGTAACAGCAATTATTCTATATAAACTTTTTAGAAACTTCATTTTATTTAGTGGCGACAAGGTGTTTGAAATATACAGTATGGTGCAAATGAAAAGAATAAATTAGTTATTTCGTAAGTCGGTTAATTTAAGACAAAATCCTAAAAGAGGTCGATTTTTAAATTGGGATTTTTCGACGTATTTAACATACTAGCGACGTCATCCATCTGGGAATGATGACGTAATCGATGATTTTTTTTAAATGAGAATAGGTGTCGAGTGATAGCTCATTTGAAAGGTTATTCAATTCACTATTCAGCAGTGTAAATACAGTGGAACTTCGATAACTCGGATTAATCGGGACCGCGGCCAATCCGTGTTATGGAAAATCCGGGTTAACCGGAGAATATGATAAAAATTAATAAAATACGGTATACTTACAAATAAACTCCGTTAGAATTGAAATAACATGAAATATATATAAATATGCACAGTACCTACACATCTAAATTACTAAAAACACGCAAACACAAACCTAAGCAAACGGAAGCGAACAATACAATACTGTATTCATACAGTCACAATCGGAAACATGATTTGTTATTATGTATTAAGAACAGTGAAAACTAAGACCATTGATTAAAAAAGAATTTAATAGTCTTTCTTAAACAATGCTAACACAGTTTGAAATAAAAAATAAAGGGATACTACAGACAGGTGCCTGTTGTTTCTGTCGGCTTGTGCCATGAGTCATTTTTACTATAGTATAGTTAAAATTACACAAACACACATTTTCTCTCAAATATTTTATTACATACATACATTTTTATTGTTGAAATGTTTATCTGTTAATTAACTATTTTCATGGGAAATAAGCCACAATTAAGTTGAAAAAATAATTTTAATAACATTTCGACGCCCAGAATGGGTGTCATTGTCAGAATACAAAATATGTACTGAAAATCAAAATGTTTATCTGATAGAAATCGGTTCGGGTTAGCCGGATTTCCGGGTTATCGGGGGCCGACTTATCGGAGTTCCACTGTACTAACATCATTATATTTATACAGGGCAACCAAAATTATTTTTTTTAAATAAATTAATTTACAAAAAAAGAAGAATGTATGTAATATATTGAAAATATATTGTGCTACTGTCAAAAAACGAAAAAAAATGTTTATTTGATAAATAAACATTTTTTTCTGTCTGACTCTGATAGTATGAGTAATGAATGACGTTATTTAATCTCAAAGATCAAAGAGAGAGAGAGAGAGAGAGAGAGAGAGAGAGAGAGAGAGAGAGAGAGAGAGAGAGAGAGAGAGAGAGAGAGAGACAGAGACAGAGAGAGAGAGAGAGAGAGAGAGAGAGAGAGAGAGAGAGACAGAGAGAGAGAGAGAGAGATATTTTAAAAGTCAGTAATGAGGAATATAGTGGCCTACATTGGATATTAAAATTCTTTTAGGAAGAGAAATTAGACTTAGGCAAATATGCAAATTGCATATTTTGCATATTATGCATAAAAAATTCAAAAATGTCAAAGTTTGCATATTTTTATGCACATTTTCACATTTAATTTGAAATTTTGGTTGTATATACATATATACATTCATGTAACAAATAGCTTGGAAATTCCAATATTTATTTTTGTTTTATAATATCTTGGTATTCAAATTTTTGGTATCGGAATGTAGTACCAAACTAATAAAAGATAGCGGCCTATTCGCGGTGTGCAAGTACTTGGAAGAGAAACGACAAACGACCGTGCGCGAGTCGCGGAGAAATATTGCAACTATCTTAAATAATTCATATTTTCAATTGAAATTGTCAAATTGACGTATATTTCATACCTTTTGTCATTGAAGCAGAAAAATTATATATTGCTCCACAATATTGATATGATATGCAATTATTATATAAAGGTAAATTTAATTAATTGTATTTTGCTTGCAGTACTGCATTTTAATAACTAATTTTATTTACTACATACAATTGTTTACGTTTGCATAACATAACCTGCATCTTATTTTTTCTTCTTATGTGCGAATAAAAGTACAGAACGTAGAAGTAGGGGTCGCTTTGCCGAACTTGCACGGTCCCAATAGTTTTGTCACGTTTTTCCTTGAATATAAGGGTTCCAAAATCTGCAGTTTATATAGAAGGTAAAATTTTTTATTTTGAGGGTCAGTTTTGCTATTGTAAAATTAAAGGCCTGAACACGTGTCTTTATAATTTGTGAATAATTATTGTGCTTTGAAAATGCCGAAAATAAACTGTGTTTTAACTTGGATCAATCCTTCTTACAAAGAGCTATCTGTGGATATAGATAAAGTTTATTGCTCATTTTGTGGTAATATGTACTCAGAGAGAAACCATAAGTTTTTGTTAGAAACTTTTGAACAGCATTTGATAATTTATTGTTACCACAATTCTAAATAATATTATTTTTCTACAATAACTTGACAAAGAAAACTTTTCGCTTGTCAATGGCAACGAAAAGTTGACGTTTACTGAGTACCGACACTTTATCGCTCTAACACGTAAAGTTTGATTTTACGCTCGTCGTCCGTAGCAACTGTACAACCATACAATACAAACACATTGAACATTTAAACTGAAAGATATAAAATTTAATGTTATAACATTATAATGACAGATATAAAAGAGTTACAATAACGTTAATGATTTAAAAATAATTTCATTTTATTAAGTGATTGTAGAGAAAATGTTGTATGTATTACAAGCGCAAAGTGACATTATTGCTTTCGAGTAATTACCGCTCGACGCTCTTACTCTCAAGTAATAATGTATCACTTTTCGCTCTTAATACATAAATAACTATTATTTGCTAAAATACTTAAATATTTAATTACATCAAATTATTGTAAAATACATACATTCATGTCAATTAATATAGCATGTGAATATATTTCATAATACCTATATAATTATTTTTGTAAATAGAAAAATATTGTAAATTTTTTTTATTACATGCATATTTTCTAGATAAACATGCATATTTTTATGTAAAATACTGCATATTTTTGCGCATATTTTATACCTTTTTTTTGCATGTTTGCCTAAGTCTAGAAATAAGTCTTCGAATGGGCATAATTTCAGAATTAATTATTGTTACGATTTTAGTGATTTTTAGGATTCACACCTTAATTCAATAAAATTGTGTTTTGACTAGGAAAGTTTTGGCGTAGTTCGGATTTCTTTCATTAATTATGTATTTTGGGCTGCTAAATCCAAATATGAGGTTTGCGGACAAAATTTCGTGACGGAACATTGAGTAAATCGCGAAAAAATCGAAAAATTTCTGCTTCTTCCGGCTTTTTTGCTTAAATCTTGAAAACTATTAACTTTTAGTAAATGGTCTGTTAACAGAAATTAAATTACTTAAAATTCTCTACATATATCACTATTTATTTTTTTTTAAACGAACCGTTTCTCCTAAATTTGAATTTGAAAATTGTCAATTTTTAGCGGTCTCTGCAAAACCGACTTTTTACATTCCAAAACTTTATTTTTTATTGGAAGGCTGTCATTTGATAAATTTACATCTTCTATCTTGTGGAGGAAGCTGCTATTCTAATTATCACAACAGCTTTTGAGATGGCACCGTTAAATGAACATGTGAACCTGTGAACATGTGAATAAGGGATTTTCCCTTATTCCGCGACGATGAGCTAGCCAAATACCCAAGTAGGTGGAGGCCAATAAACTGAAGAAGAAGAATAAGAAGAAGATGTGACAGTGGTGGGGGAAGATATCGACCTTCTAGTCATTTTGATTAGCCTGTGTAGTCCTAACATAAAAATTATATTTTATCTGAAACCAGAAAAAGGAGTTAATTAGTGGTTGTGATACTACTTCTGCATTGTTAAATCAGGGGAAAGTGAAATACCTTAAAGTCCTGCAGAAAAACACATACTTGCAACCAACCATTGAGGCTTTTAAAGACCCTAATGCACATAAGGTTGCCACAGCAGGAAACATGTTCCTCATGGCTGTCCGTGGAAGAAAAAAACAGACCAGTCTGAACGATTGGAGATACAGACAATACGTAACTTCATCATACAAAAATAAGACCAACAGTGCCTCATTACCTCCCACCGAATCTGCTGCACGAGAACATTCACTTAGAGTTTACTATCAGGTGCAGCAATGGTTATATTTATATCAAGCCACACCTGACGAGCAACAAAAAGGTCCTAGGGTTGGAAAAAATTACTAGTGGTCTCGTGCTAGTGCCAACCACTTTGGACCCTGCACCAAACTTACTACTACAATATATTTCTTGTAAACGTAAAAAGGGGTGCCAACGCAATTGTGGATGCAGGAAGGCAGGATCCATTGTTCTCCAAATTGTACATCATGCCAAGGACTGTGTGACAACGTTGAGCCCCCGGAAGATAGCTCTGATATAGACGTAGAAGAGACTGAAGAAAGAGACATCCAGGAGAATGACCCCTGATGCTGACAATGGTGCAATCAGATCCTGAGCCAGGACATGATGTCATCGAAGAACCTCAGCACACTGCGAAAGGTCTGTTTACTGTCACAATCTATTTTGCATTCGTCATCTCTCCTTTAGAACTAAACTGACACCATCTTTTTATTTTCCAGAACAAGCAGAATATATAACGGGACTCATCGCCACCTGAGAACCACAGCTAGGACCTTCTAATAGACCACGGCTCATATAATTTTATATTATATATATTATACAACATTTTGTATTTTAATTTGTAATACTAATAATCACGATATTTTAAGTTTTATTTTGTTAAATTCCAACCTTATATGATACTAAATTTGTACAATTTCGACCTTTTTTTTATTTTTTATTATTTGTGCAGAAAACTAGGAGAAATTTATCAAATGACATCATTCTAATAAAAAATAAAGTTTTGGAATATAAAAAGTGGGTTTTGCAGAAACCGTTAAAAATTGACAATTTTCAACTTGCAGTTTAGAGCGAACGGTTCGTCTGAAAAAAAAATAGCAGATAGCGATATTTATAGACAATTTTAAATACTTTAATTTCTGTAAACAGACCATTTACTAAAAGTTAATATTTTTCGAGATTTAATCAAAAAAAGCGGGAAAAAGCAGAAATATTTCGCTTTTTTCGCGATTTACTTATGTTCCGTCACAAAATTTTGTCCGCAAAACTCCTATTCGGACTCAGCAGCCCAAAATACATATATAATGAAATAAATCCGAACTCCTACAAAACTTTCCCATTAGGGGGCTCGTAGAGTACAAATTGACTGAATTACTATGTAGGTTTAGACACAAGATGGTACCAATCACTCCAATATATTTAAAAATGGCAGGATGACATTTATTAATTATAATAATATATTTTTTCTATGGTTGCAATACAATATGCAACTTCTCCCACTACTTACATACATTCAAAACGAAAAATTCCTCACGCAGTGAGAAAAGTCGGCCATTTGCAGAGAGAAATATTTTTTCTCACGGGTTCTCCTACGGTCTTCCATACTTTGATCGCCTTTTTCATGGTAACGTGCAGAATACAAACACAATTAATGTTGTCAAATAAATGTGTTAAAGCAAAACTTACGAGGAATTACCTTTCAAAACTGTTCAAATATAACTGTTAATTAGAATTTTAAAAAATAAGGTATATAAATTTTAAGAATATTAAATACCTACATGTATATGTATTTTACTTCAATATATGCGTATAATTTGCCGAGTGTTAAAAGTTGGTGTGAACACAAGTTGATTTGCTCTCTGGTGAAAAAAGTTGTTTTAGTACGGAAGTAAACATTGGTTTTTGGTGAAATTTTCACAAAGTGTGTGGTGAATTCAACATTTCAACTGTAAGTCATCTTTCTGTTAATTTGATGCACGTAAGAGAGGAGATTTGCAATAATATTATACAGAACAATATTTTTTTAAGTTACAAATACAACAAACATTGAATATAACAAAAACGTGTATAATTAAACATTAATGAATATTTAATTACTGAAAGCCATAAATAAATTAGCAAACAGAAGTACGGCCAAATATTCTGCGACGTTGCCGGCGTGTGCAAAATATCTGAGACCTTACCAAAACGTAATTAAAAATAAGAAGATAATAATAATAATAATTACTATTAGACACAGGTTACATTTTCCTATTTTTTGTGTATATTATAAGCTTCAAGTGAACTAAAAATATATTTTTCTCGCATTATATTGATAAAGATTTTCAGTCTAGAAAACAAACAACAAGACAAATAGATGAACAACGAAGAAAATAAAAAAGAAGGAAAAAGACACAAACCGGAGCACGACAGCTCGATTGAAGAAGACAAAGAAGAGCAACATAAAAGCAAAAAAGCTCCAGACACGCGCATAAAAAAAGTAAGTACAATATTAACGGACATGGAGGAGATTAAGATATTGCTGAGCCAGATGAGGCAAGAAATTAAAGAAGATATCCTGGAAAGCAAAACAGAGATTAAAGATGAAATCAAGGATATGAAAAACGAACTGGAAGATATTAAGCAGAAGCTTAAGCAAAACAAAGCAGAAACAGAAAATTTAAAAAGAGAAGTAGAAAAAAAAAGAACAAAAATGGGAGAAAGAAAACGAAGAACTCAAAAAAGCGTTAACACTCATGGAGAATAGATTAGAGAAGATCGATAAAGAAAAAATACGCAATAAATTAATCATAACAGGAATTCAGGTAGATCTGGAAGATGAAGTTAGACTAAGAGAAAACATACAAAAAATGATGGAAACAGAGCTGCAACTGAAAATAGAAGTTAAAAGTGCGTTTAAGATAGGATACAAGAAATGTATAATAGAAACGAAGAGCTGGGAAGACAAACAGAAAATACTGCAAGAAAAAGGTAAACTCAAATACACAAGAGACTGTAGAGAAATATACATAGATGCAGCGCTGACGTTCAAGGAAGCAAAGATACAAAAAGAAATCAGAGACATAGCAAAACAACAGAGAAGCAAAGGAGCAAAAGTAAAAATCAGATACCAGAAATTAGAAATAAATGGCAAAGTGCTAAAATGGAATGCAAGAGAAAATAAACTTATAGAAATTGAAAATGTCCCAAAAAACTAGACAAAAGAGAATGGATTGATGAAAAGGAAACAGACAATGCAAACGAAGAGGTAAATGAGTCACGGTATATTCAAAATAATAAGAAAAATACAAAAAAAAGGAAGAGAATTAAAAAAATGACAAAAAAAATTGGAACATGGAACGTCAGGACACTGCTAGAAGAGGGAAAAATGGAAGAGCTAGCGACACAGTTGAAACAATACAATATAGATATTGCAGGAATTCAAGAAACCAGGTGGGGGGGACATGGAAAAATCTAAAAAGAAAATTATACAGTATGGTATGCTGGAGAAGAAAAACAAGGATATGGAGGAACTGCTTTTATTGTGTTAGGAGAAATGAGGCATAAAGTTATGGAATTTAAACCCATAAGTCAAAGATTATCATACATAAGAGTAAACAGCAAACCGAACAAGTTGTCCATAATAAATGTCTATGCACCCACAGAAAACAGTGATGACTTAATAAAACAACAGTTCTATGAAACACTAGAAGAAAATGCCGAAAAAATCCCGGGAGAAGATATATTAATTATTATAGGCGATTTCAACGCACAAATAGGTAAAGAAAAATGCTTTAGGGAGGTTGCAGGGGAAAACTCATTACATAGCACAACAAACAATAATGGAGAAAGATTATGTAATTTAGCAGCGGCATTAAACATGGACATAAGTAGCACGAGATATAAACACAAAAACATACACAAGATAACATGGATGAGACCAGGCAGTCTGGAGGGGAATCAAATAGACCATGTACTTATTAAAAAGTCACACAAACAGTCGATAAATGACGTGAGATCTCACAGAGGGGCAAACATCGATTCGGACCATATGCTAGTGATTGCAAAATGTAAAATAACAGAAGCAAATATACAGAAGTAAAAGATACAATAGGCAAACTGAAAAACGGGAAAACAGCGGGAGACGACGGAATATGTGCAGAACTTATAAAATACGGGGGTGAAGCACTATACAGAAAGATTTATGAACTAATACAGAATATATGGAATAAGGAAACAATGCCCGAAGAATGGAAGAAAGGAATTATTGTGACAATCCCAAAACAAGGAGACCACAGGATATGTAAAAACTACCGAGCAATTAATTTACTGAATGTAACATATAAAGTACTGACTGGTATAATTAGAGACAGACTAACAATATACACAGAACAAAGCATAGGAGACTACCAGTACGGTTTCAGAAAAGGAAGATCCACGATAGATGCTATCCATACACTAAAACAAGCGATAGAGAAAACATACGAGTACGACGGAGAAGCACATATACTTTTTCTAGACTTTAAACAGGCTTTTGACAAACTAAGTAGAAGAAAAATGATCCAAGACTTACAAGAGAGCAAAATACCAAATAAAATTATAAGAATGATAGAAATGACAATGCGAGATTCCCAAGCAACAATAGACACCGGAAGAGAGAGAACAGAAATAATAAAAATTAAAAATGGAGTAAGACAAGGAGATGCGCTCTCAACTGTACTATTTATTCTATCATTAGATAAGATAATAAAAAAGTTGTCAAACGCAGGAACTATAAATAAAAATACAGTACAAATAATTGGATATGCGGACGATATAACCATAGTAGCAACAGATAAAAAGGCATTAAAGAAAACCTTTCAAGAAATAGAAAACGAATCCAAACTAAGAGGACTGGAAATAAATGAAAATAAAACAAAATACATGAATGTAAGTAAAAAAAAGAAGACGCAACTGACAGAAATGACAATAGACGCACACAGCTTCGAAGAGGTTGAAACATTCAAATATTTGGGAGTATTAGTCAACAGAAGAAATGAAAGTGTAGATATGAAAAGAAGAATTCAAGCAGGAAACAAAGCATTCTACAGAAATAAAAAAATTTTCAAAGATAAGAAGATAAGCCGAAATACAAAAATGAAAATCTACAAAACGACCATAAGACCAATAGTGCTATATGCTTTGGAGACATTCACATTAACAGCAAGAGAAGAAGAGCAGCTGAAAGTTTTTGAGAGAAAAATTATGAGAAAAATTCTGGGACCAAAGAGGGAAAACGAAGAGGATGCAAGGCAATGGATGAACCACGAAATACAAGAATGGATGGGTCAAGAGAACATAGTAAGAGCAACAAAAGCACAGAGAATTAGATGGTATGGACACATAATGAGAAGAGAGAAGAACAATCCGTTAAGAGTTATAACCGAATGGATACCACCAGGTACAAGAACCAGAGGCAGGCCTAAACTCAGATGGAGACAACAAGTGGAAGAAGACTTAAGAAGTATGGAAATTAGAAATATAGGAAGCAAAATCAGAGAGAGAGAAGAATGGAGAAAGGTAGTGGAAACAGCGAAGTCACACCAGCAATTGTAAAACCAAAGTCAGAATGGGATGATCCCCCACAAAAAGGATCTTCAAGTGAAAACAGCTTCAGCTTCCTCGGGAGCGTACAGCTTGTATATACATATATATATATATATATATATATATATATATATATATATATATATATATATATATATATGAGATGTAGATCCTTGAAACACACTCAGTGATCAAAAGATCCAAGGTTAATGGTTTGACGACCACTCGTACGAAATCAAACAGATGAAATAGAGAATGTGGAAAAATCCCCTTACTTAAAAATCACTGAGTGTGTTTCAAGGATCTACATCTCATGTTTTTAAACATATATTTTACTTACTTTAAGTAATTAGGGAATTAAAACTTGAGACTGTCATTGTCGGACTTGCCGTAGATTTACGCACCTTCTATGTCTAGGTCTCGAATGTTGTTTTTTGATTGGAATGTGTCTAAAGATATTCAACCTCTCATCTTTATTGATAAGCCCAGAGAGGTTGAAGAGGGCGAAACACATTTCTAAGAACTGGTGTTTGGATCTTTGATTCTATTCAAAAAATTTTTCCCAACCCGAAATGGTGGATGTGTGAATTGTTCGTAAGGGGATTTTTCCACATTCTCTATTTCATCTGTTTTATATATATATATATATATATATATATATATATATATATATATATATATATATATATATATGCGTATAATATACCTAAAAGCACCTAAATTATTTAATTCTGAAGTTTGAACTCTTGACAAAACCGCATCCATAGAAAAAGTACAGTGTACAACACATGAGAAAATGACATATGTCTTCCTCGCTTGATTTGCGGCCCTCACCTCGTGCCTCGGCTCGTGCCAAAAAACTTCTTCGCTCGTGAGAAATATGTCTTTTTTCTCACTTGTTATACAATATACTAATTATATTCTCATGCTTTAATATATTAATTATGAATTCACCAGGTACCTGTATCATAATGAAGTTCATTGGCACACGCGCAGTGAGTAATGGCGAGTCAAATACATATTTAACAGTTCTCAATATGAAAACAAACTGCCAAACTGACAAACTACTTAATTTGTTTGCTTTACAAAATTAATTAATGTGAATATATATTTTGTTGTGAATGATCATAGGAAAAATCGTGTATAAAACTTGAATTTAATTATCATTATGAAGCTCGTACTCTATACGATACTCGCCGCTAGGCGGCTCGTTTCGTATCCCTCATACTCGCTTGGTCATAATGATGGTCATAATGACCATCATTAAATGCTCGTTGCATAATATACTATATATTACGATGGCTTGGTTACGAGAGTATGTAGGAGAATGGGCAGCATTTTTAGTAGCTGCAGGATAGAGCTGACGGGGTGTTATCCTAACAGATGATGAGTTGTGTGATTGAAGTTGAGAAGTCCACTGCGGTTGGTTGGTGGTGATAGGCTATATATTGTGAGATGGTTTGTTGGACATGTTGCGATTCTTGTTATTAAAATCACAAGCTTTGACGATTTTAAAAGATATTTATTACACAGAAAGTATACCATTATTCACCTACAAATGTTACCTTCTACTGAACTGTTACTATTTATTGCCACAAACAATAATTTAACACTCGTTAATTAGTATCTTGGTAAAAAGCATACACTATTGATAATCAGAAAAACACAACTGCTCTGCTGGAAGGGTAAGTCGTGAATATATTTTTGATATTGTTGAGTGTATTGTTCTTAATCTCAGTTTATTAACTTTATGTTTAGGAGAGTTTCGACCAACGAACTGTCAATAATGATGGAATGGCCCCGTCCCATTCAAACAGTGAAGCGAGATTGAGGCCAGAATACAAGAGAAAGGTCCTAGAGAGACAGAGAATTTTTTGTCAGAGAATATTATATGCTACAACTACCACCAGAGTTGCCAGATGTGATTTAAAAAATCCCCACTTAGAAAATGAAATTCCCTTAAATTGAAGCTTAAATCCCCCAAATATAAATTTTGGCCGTATTTTAATAAATTAGTAGTCAAATGTAGAGGACAGTAAACCAAAATTATACTACTCATCAACAGAGGGCCCTGAAAATAATTCATAGGTCCTATTGTCTTCGATTATCAACCATTTCTGCTTAGAAAAATTCCTCTAGACGCTTTCAAATTACTCCAAATTGTAGGAAAATAACCCCAATCTGGCAACCTTGACCACCACTATCGATTTTTTTGTTTACAAAAGATGGCGATTATCTTCCCTCCTTCCCTGACCTGGCTTTCTCATCCTGGCCGCATTAAATTCGCTTCATGCCCATTCCACCAGTATTGACAGATCGTTGGTCTCGACGCACATCAGCTTTGTAAATTTCAATTATTATTGTTTTACAAAATATCTATATTTATATATTTTCTCCAATTATGGTATGAGCTATTCCACATACAGTGAATTTGCTGTTCTTGAACTTAAAAGGATAAAGAAAACCTTTACGTACCTAGGGCAAATATAGATTTACCAGGATCTGACGAGTCAAACATGGGAAAATCACCAACAAAAGAAAAGTTGTATAGTTTGTTCATTTTCGTTTTAATGTCTTTTAGCATCAGCAGGTATTTGTAAAAGTTAATTTATTTTGACAGTTTTTACTTTTATAGATTTTATTGATGACAGTTTCTATAGTAAATTATTCTCATAGTTATACTATTAGTAGCTATCCTATTAAAAGCTTGAATAACTCATGTAAAATATCTTAACTAAAGAATCAGACAAGTGAACCTGCTGGTATACTGAATAAATTAATTCGAACTGAAAGAAAAAAACTAAGAAAGTCTCAAAACATTTATGTAAGTGACGTGGCTAAGAACTGAAAATTAGCATGATCACATAATTTTAAATAGCTTTTTCTATTCTTGAAATACATTGATAACACTAGTTACAACCAGTCTGCGACTCGAATGCAATATGCTGTTTTTTGTCAATTTTTGCTCTCTGAATATGATTATGATAGTAACAAGTTCCTAACACGTATGATTTTTTCAAAAAAAAAAAATGAGTTATGATTTTTAAGTTATGATTATTTTACTAAAATTTTTTTAAAACAGTCATTTGTAATATATCGGGGCGTGATCTTATTAAATTAACGTTTTTCCTAAAAAGTTTGCATAATTTGGCAACACTGGGATATCTAATGTCTACGAATAACACATTAACATTTAAAAAAAATTAACCAAAAGTAGTCCTTAATCAGTAAACCTACCCATTTAAATGTATATAGTTCTAAACCAGTTTAACGACTGTTACTCATGCATGACAATAGTGTATGGGTTTTCAAGGAAGAGCAAGCATAAAATTGAATATCCAGATATTAACTCAGCAATAAAACCAGTTTTTCATGGACAAGATTTACCAGTTCCAGGACCTCGGCAAATTAAGAGAAAGATTTGGAAATGTATGGTGATAAAAGTGAACCTGACGATGTATCAGAAAATAATGATTATTATTTTCCCGAAAGCGATGAAAAAGCACATTATTCCCTTATTGCCTCCAACAATCCAAATTACATGATTTAGTTCGAGACCCTGAGAGTTACATGAGACTTTGCTTAACCGTTAGGTTCTAGATTACAATAATGGATTTTGTTAAATGGAATTTACTAGCCAATACAACTTAGAATATTTAGGAACCGCAACCAGGAGCTATCCTCGTTTTTTACTATGCAGGATAAGATGTGTGTTTGTGTTAATCCAAATAGTGTTATGTGAAAATTTGGATATACACAAAATTGTGTACAAAATCTTACTATAGTTTTTGTTTCTAGTTCTAAACTTATGTGTATATAGTATATAAGGAATTTTTATAATAAACTGCAATATTTGATGCATTCTATAACTCCAAATCTAACATTTCACCTGACCAGATTATGTACGGTGGACGCCTACGCAGAAATTCGCGGCACTTTAAGAAGATTACTCAAAATATATACGTGGTGGAACATTTTGGTGTTTGAATTCACATTCAGTACTTCCCTCTACAACCATTTTAACATCAGTCGCAACTTTTTTTTGTTTATTTGTTGAGTAGTGTAATTATACAGGGTGTTCAGAAACTCTACCGACAAACGAAGACAGGAGACTCCTCAGATAATTTTAAGATAATTTAACCCAATTCACCTAATCCGAAAATGCTTTCTAAGGGAGCTAGAGCTCTTTGAAGATGGCGTCATGTACTTAGTTTTTCTTAAATATCTCCAGAATTCTTCTATTTAGAAAAACAAAAATTGGTATACATATTTACTTTCCAGAGATGAATCGATTCCATCCATTGCGAATTTCTAGTACCGGTCATAGGCGTCCGTTTTGGGTAGGGCAACGAATATTTTATCGCATAACTTTTTTGCCTTTAACTTTTAAGCATTTTTGATACTGGATTATTAAATTGTGAGGTATTTTAGTACTAAAAGGTAGTCTTTGATTAAGTCGGTAGGACACACCGTTTTCCAGAAAAATCGATTTGAAAGTTTTTTGTTCTTGGAATTTGAAAAAAAAATAAAAAAAAAATAATAAAAAAAAACTATGTATTTTATCAATTTAAAGCAAGAGTAACTTTTAGTACTCGAATACCTCATAATTTAATAATCTAGTGTCAAAAATGCTTAAAAATTAAAGACAAAAAATGTATGCTATAAAATAATTGTTGACCTACCCAAAACGGACGCCTATGACCGATACTGGTAATTCGCAATTAATGAAATCGCTTCATCTCTGGAATATAAATAAATGTACCAGGTTTCGTCTTTCTAAATAGTTTTTTTTTGAAATTTTTTTTGAAATTCAAGAAACGAATAATTTTCAAATCGATTTTTCTAGAAAATGATGTATCCTATCGACTTAAAGCAAGAGTACGTTTTAGTACTAAAATACCTCACAGTTTAATAATTCTGAGTCAAAAATGCTTAAAAATTAAAGACAAAAAAGTTAGGCGATAAAATAACCGTTGCCCTACCCAAAACGGACGCCTATGATCGGTACCAGAAATTCGCAATGGATGGAATAGAGTTATCTCTGGAAGGTAAGTACGCGCAACTATTTTTGTTTTTCTATATAGAAGCGTTCTGAAGGGATTTAAGAAAAACTAATTACAAAACGCCATCTTCAAAGAGCTCTAGCTCCCTTAGGAAGCATTTTCGGACTAAGCGAATTGGGCCAAAATGTCTTAAAATTACCTGAAGAATCTTCTGCCTTCGTTTGTCGGTAGAGTTTCTGGACACCCTGTATAATACTATGTATTACTATTACTAAATTCATGGCTTTAAAATATACTATGGTAAAAGTTCGCATTAAAGACGCTTTAAACTCCCCGGTACAGCCATTTTGACATCAGTCGCAACTTTTTTTTTTATTTGTTGACTAGTAATTATATAATACTATGTATTACTATTACCAACATCCAACATCACAAGTTAATGCAGATCCTCAAGAAGCTTGATATAGACCAAAAAGACATAAGATGCATTGAAAACTTGTACTGGTATCAGCAGCACAATTAAAAATAGAAAATTCTATATCCAAACCCATACATATAGGAAGGGGTGCTCGACAGGGATGTGTGCTTTCTCCTCTTTTATTTAACATTTATTCGGAAGCCATATTTCAAGAGTATTTGGAAGATGCAGAGATGGGAATCAAAGTGAATGGAGTATTGATCAACTACATACGATATGCTGATGATGCTGTTTTAATTTGTGACAACATAGCAGATCTTCAACAACTTGTCACTATAATCGGAGAATGATGTCGGGAGGAAATTCATGATCATCTCCAGAAACTTCGATGCATTTGAAAAATCCACCATAACACTGAATACTAAGTCCATTGAAAGAGTGAGCAAATTTAAATACCTGGAAACGTGGCTTTTTGAAGACTGGGCATCGTAAGGATGTGGACAAGCTTTCGTAAAATTCAGGAAGGTACTGACCTGCTGAGAGTTCGACCTTACTCTGAGACTAAGGTTTACTAAATGCTATATGTGGTAGGTGCTGCTATATGGTATAGAGGGCTGGACACTCAAAACGAGGGATATAAACAGGTTAGAAGCCTTTAAAATGTGGCTTTATCGCCGTATCCTAAAGATACCATGGACGGCGAAAGGCACAAATGTAGATGTCCTTAAAAGAATCAACCAAGAACGCCAGCTTTTCGAAAACATCAAGATAAGAAAAACGGCGTATTTGGGTCACATCATGCGAAACGAAAAATACCAGTTCCTACAACTTATATTCCAGGGTAAAATTGAAGGCAAGAGAGGAATAGGACGCAAGAAAATGTCCTGGCTCCGAGACATAAAGCAATGGACAGGGATTAACGACATACAATCTCTGATACATATTGCAAGAAACAGAGAGTTAATGGAAAATGTGATCGCTAACATCCATTAGTGGATTTGCATTTAAAGAAGAAGAAGATTACTATTACTAAATTCATGGCTTTAAAATATACTATGGTAAAAGTTGAAAACAAAAGAAGTAATAAAAGGAAATATACCTCATATTATACCCTCCCAGATCTACTAATCAAGATATACCTATTGTCCTATTAAGATTATACTGTATAATATTATACGGAATACTAAGTAAGAACTAAAAACGCTGGACGGAAGGGCCGCCCGAGAACTTTATCGTACCGATCTATTATCGTTATGGTACTAGATACTGTTCTATATTCTATAAAAATAACAAAGTTACTCGTTATTTTGATATTTTAGAAACACCTACTGTACTTAGAAGTATTTTATGGTTCTACGCATCATTAATTCCTGCATTTGAGAAAATGTTCGATGCCATATTTCGAGGACACACTATAGATGTGTAGATTATTGCATAAATCAATAGAATATTATAGTCATACTTTCATTTCAAATTAGTTCATTTTTCTGAGAAATTAATAGTTTACAATATTTGCATTTCATTCTATTTCGATTACGCCAGTCAATGCGCGAGATTAAGAACAAGATATTATCTCCAAATTCTATCCTACTGCATGGATTTTAATGAAATTTTGGGAGTAGCCCAATCTGCTAATTCAAAGTCTATCCTATATACTCATCAACTAGCCTATATTTGTCCACTGCTGAACGTAGGCCTCCCGTAAAAATTTCCACCTATTTCTATCTTGAGCTTCTTGCATCCAATTTGTGGTGATGCGCTTGATATCATCCGTCCATCTAGTCGGTGGTCGTCCTCTGCTTCGATATGCCTCCTGCCTTGGTCGCCATTCCAGAATCTTTTTGGTCCATCTGTCATCCGTCAGTCTGGCAACATGTCCTGCCCAAGCCCATTTAGCCATGGCTATTCTTTCAACTGCCTCCGTGACTCCTGTTCTTCTTCTTATTTCTAGGTTTGGTACTTTATCTCTGATGGTAATACCTAACATTGATCTTTCCATAGCGCGTTGTGTAACTCTTATTTTATTTATTGTTCTTTTTGTCAGAGTTAGTGTTTCTGCACCATATGTAAGAACCGGCAAAACACACTGGTCAAAGACCTTTCTTTTTAAACAAACTGGAATATTAGACTTGAAAATGTTATTTAATCTACCGAAGGCAGCCCATGTAAGACCTATCCTTCTTTGTATTTCAGTTGTCTGGTTATCTCGGCCTAAGCGAATCTCATGTCCTAGATATTTGTAAGCTATTACTTGGTCGATGCTATGACTCCCAATCTGAATTTTATCGCTGACTACAAGGTTGGTCATAAATTTTGTCTTTGAGGTGTTAATTTTAAGACCAATTGTTTTTGACACTTTATAGAGCGTGTGCAGCATTTTTGTAGCTTTATCAACTCTATCAGATATTAAAACGATGTCATCGGCAAATCTTAGGTGGTTCAGATCCTCCCCGTTTATATTGATTCCCATATTATCCTCTCCTATATACTATGGCGCTTCTATCATGGGGGAAGTTCCCACCACTTCTCAGGGGTGAAATATTTTTATTTTCGAATTACATGGAGAAAAAGGAAGATTTTTAAGAAAATTTAAAAATTCATTCTATAATTTGATCACATTTTTTACAAAAACCATTCATTTTAAACCCGTTCAACTTTTTGAAAGTAGAAATAACACTATATATATTAAAAGGTATTGTAGAAGGAAAACAATGCATTTAAATTATGGTGGATGGGGAGTTAAATGTATATACTTTTCATTTTTCCTTAAAGTACATTAGTCATATATTTTTTTGCACCATATCTCGCTTAGTTTGTAAGTAAGCGACATTTAACGGTGCTCGTTTTAAAGGCCTTTTCAAACACTACAAAAGGTGTTGGTAGCATTATACACCTAAAAACTACCGTTCCTCTGTTATTTCAAGTTGAATACACCAATTTGAGCATGCACCAAAAAACAAACTATTTTCACCTACCATATCTCTTTTTGTATTATAAATAGAACATTTACGAAGGAACGAATTTCTTTATTATTTATAATCTAAAAAATGTTTTATATAGTGTTTTTAGTTCGATGCATAGTTTTTAAGGTATTCACAAAAAATCCGTCCGAAAAGGTGTCATTTTTCAATGAAAATGGCCAATTTTCAACTACGCATAACTCAAAAAGTATTGAGTTCTCAAAAAAAAGTATAGACCAGTTTTTGCTTAGAAATAGGTTCTTTAGCCACTTCCGTGCTTATTTTGACCAACAAATTTTCCACCCCCTTGAAGAAGTGGGAACCGCCCCAAGATAAAAGCGCCATAGTATATAGGGTAGATTTTGTTTCTTGAGCTATTTCCTACTTACTGTGAAAATATCAAGTACATCAATGTAGTAGGATGGAATTCGGAGCCAAATACCCTCATTGACTGCCCTACAATAATGCTCTGCTATGAACGCGTGAGAGAGGACACACATAAGATTATAGCAAAATTTCTATTCACCGTAACTTTTCGAGTTTTTGAGCTACAGCAATGAATTTTATGTCATTGGAAAGGTAATTTTGCATTCTTTCAAAATATGTTAAAATATACAGGGAGTATCTAAAAAAATTAAGATTTTTTATTCATTTCCAGTTCAACCGGAAGCCATATTTTTGGTAAAATTTATTGTGATAATAGATAATAAAGTACCATATATGTCTGCAAAATTTCAAATTTTAGTTTCTATTAAGAAGGAAGTTACGGGCACTCGAATATTTTTTTATAAAAAATTCATAACTCCCCTCCTATGGGGAGTTAAGATATATGACTAATGTCATTCAATTTACTGATAGGATATCAAAAATATATCAAAAAATAAAAAAATTCCTTGGAGCCCTTTTTGAGAAAATCTAGTTCAAATTTATGTCAAAATTTGACCCCTTAAATATAGGCAACCCGTAACTTTTTCTGAAAAACGATAACATCCTTCTTATAAGCCCCATCTTTAGGCTATATAAAGATTTTTCAAATTAAACTTATCTTAAACAAGTTTTTAGATAGATAGGGAAATGTGTCGGGTGGGCGGTCGGCCATGTTAGCCGCCATTTTGAATTTGGAAATGTCAAATTCCGTATTTTTATTTACCTATCGATGAGCTTACTTTGAGTTGAATTTTATTCATTTCGGTCAAAATTTGCTAAAATGGGCCCTAAATAACCCCCCTATTTCGGCCCCCCTTTGAGAGGTTTTTTTGAAAAGCTTAGTTTCTCGACAAAATTCTCTTAAACTTACTCATACCGAATTTCATCAAAATCGGTCCAGTAGTTTTTGCTGGGCGGTGGCGACATACGTACGTACGTACATACGTACGTACGTACGTACATACTTCCGACATGTTTTTTTTATTTGCTTTTTAGACTCAGGGGGACTCAAAACGTCGAAAAAAAGTGAAATCTGAAAAAATTTTTTTTGCACGATCCTATAACTTTATCTATTATACTATACTACGTATATAGTACGATAAAGTAAAAAAATACGAAAGAAGAGAAAAACAGCTTAAAATAATATGCTATGCGGACGACGCCACAGTGGTTCCAAATGCTGAATACATGGTCATGAGGAGAAAAAAGTTCCTATCTAGGGATTTTCATGTTTACAGTTGTTTTCTCATACTATTGTAGAGTAGTAATATGCAGGTATAAGGATCAGGCTGGATGTATTCTGGTTCATAACTCAGGAACAAGTGAGCCATGTCCGAGGTTATTTTGAACGGCGGAGAAAGTGAAAAAGAACACGAACACCACTCTATTCTCCTTCCATCAGTCTCATAACCAATAACAAGCATTCTCCACACATCATATCCCTACTTTTTATTTCTTTCTTGTCAATTTCCAGGAGATATTAAACTTAATTTTATTTACAATCTACACTAAGTATCAAAATTAACGCACCATCTTAAAAATGGGACATTTTTAATGTCTCATATATCCTAAACCTGTTGTCCGATTTTAGTGATTTTTTAACATGATATAGCTCTATTCTTCAAGAATATCGATGTAATAATATTGTTGCTAAACAGATAAGTGTCATTGTATACCGGGGGTAACAATGACAGTGTATTTTTTCCTCAAAGTTTGGAACACCCTGTGGAATATTCTAGCGTATATAAAATATTTAAATTAAAACTTAAAATAAAAAAGTTAAGTACTTTAACAACTAGCAACGTTCTTCATCAATGCAGAGTGTTTCTAAATAAGTGCGACAAACTTTAAGGGGTAATTCTGTATAAAAAATAATGACCGTTTGCTTTATAAACATATGTCCGCAAATGCTTCATTTCCGAGATCACGGGATCACGGGAGATCACGGGATGTTGAATTTTTTCTTACAAACTGACGATTAATTTATTGCTCTAGAACCGGTTGAGATATGCAAATGAAATTTGGTAGGTTTTAAGTGGTAGTTATTGCGCATTTTTTGGCACACAATTAAGAATTTTAAATTCACTATTGGCGTGCATACGGGTAATTAGACCGGGTAATATGACCCGTAAGCACGCCAATGGTGAATATAAAACTCTTAATTGTATGTCAAAAAATGCGCAATAACCACTTCTTAGAACCTACTAAATTTCATTTGTGTATCTCAACCGGTTTTAGAGCAATAAATAAATCATCAGTTTGTAAGAAAAAATTCAACATCCCGTATCTTGGAAACGCATCATTTGCGGACATCTGTTTATAAAATAAACGCTCATTATTTTTTCATGCAGAATTGCCCCTTAAAGTTTGTCTCACTTATTTAGAAACACCCTGTATTGATGAAGAACGTTGCTAGTTGTTAAAGTACCTAATTTTTTTACTATCAAACATAAGCGCATGAATCAAAAAGCATAATGTTATGAAAGCCTAAGGCTACAGTTCAGTTTTAATTTCAATATTTTATATACGCTAGAATATTCCAGAGGGCGTTCCAACCTTTGAGGAAAAACACACTATCATTGTTACACCTGGTATACAATGACACTTATCTGTTTAGCCACAATATTATTACATCGATATTCTTGAAGAATAAGGCTATAGCATATTAAAAAAATCACTAAAATCGGACAACCCTCTTTCCTAAACTAAACAAAAATGTCTACTATCTGTTTCTTTCTGGGAAACCATTTAGAAACACTGTCTATTGTTCAATCAAACCGCGGTATACATTAGCTTTCTAAACAACCGTTTGTAGTCCGTTCAGTTGAAATGTATAAATTGTTCGTAGAAACTTTACCACTAAAATTTTGCTCTTCCGCGAATCACTTCTTACGGCTAAATTATTTTACTTACAAAATTTGACCATATATAGGGTCATAAAAATCTACCGTCTCGTGTTCTTTGACATATTACAATTATTATTTAAATTCTCCCCATAAAAATTATTTAACCATACATCGAAAAGGTACAAAATTCTGCATAATTCTGCGACTGATGTTTATTGATCTTAAAACATATAGTAAGAAGATACGGAATCACTTTGATTTAGCTGCCTATAACTGCCTATGTGTTACTGGCAGTTGTTTGAATGCAAAAGTGGGAAATGACGCATGTTACATGATTCTGGCGATTGTTGAGTATGTATGGGCGGTTGTACATAAGTAATAGGTTCTGAATATTGGACTTCATAAAAAAAATGTATTTTTAATCAGCAATTTCAAAAGTCCCTTATAATATAAAATTTTAAATAAATATACGTTTAAAATAACATTTTCGAATTTCTTTCGGCCATATTGCATTCACCATTTTGTTTAAAAAAAAAAGTAATTTTAGATTTGTAATCGGCAACCTTAAACTACAAAATTTCACAAAAAAAATGCGATTTGATAGATATTTTCAATTTCTTTCGGCCATGTTGGATCCGCCATTTTTTTTTCAGAAAAAATAATGTCAGATTCGCAATCAGCGATGCCAAAAACCCTTAAAAACGGAAGTAATTTCGAAGTGTATAAACAGTATACGCTCTGAGCTTAGCTGGTGGCGCTCCTAGCGGATTACTAATTCAACTTTCACCGGTAATTTTTAAATTTATTATTTAATTGTTATCGCTTAATATTTACAACGCAAAAAAGTAATTAAATTGTAATCGATTTTTTTAAGATTTTGCTAATCATTTTGACGTTCTATTGATAAAATATGAATTTCTTACTTCGGATACTTTCACAATTATCGTGTAGATGGCGCTAAGATTATTAGAATAATTTATAATTACATATTACGGAACAGTAAAAAAACTTAAATTCAGTATTTAAAACGTAAGTATATTTAAAGTAAAAATATATACCACAGCTTTGACCAACTAATATTTTTTATAATTAATGTTTTTAATTTTAATTTTAAATTAATCACTTTGACATTTATGTCAAATTTCCGGTAAAGGTTTACAGATTTGTCACTACTGGCGCTCGCGAATTTGTAAATATCCCCTCTATGTACGAGCTCACAGCGTATACCGCTCCGAGCTTCGCTGGTATCGCCACCTTCCTACAGAATTACTAGTATAACTTTTACCGGAAATTTTCTGGAAAGAAAAAAGTGTTGCCTATACTCTGTGAGTTTCGCTGGTATGGCTGCTATCGCCATCTAACGGTTGACTAGTGTTCCTATTTCGGCCGGAATTTTAAAGAGGACAGTAGAAAAGCAAATAATAGTTGTTTCAAACTTATTATTTAATTCTTATCGTGTAATATTTACAACGTAAAGAAGTAATTGGATTGTAATCGATAATTAATAGCAGTAAGTACAGAATTTATTATTCATAGATTTTGCTTATCATTTTGACGTTTATGTTGACAACTAATATTATAAAAAATTTATTCCACAAAAAAGTATAATAATTTAATATAATTATAGTATAATACTTCTTAAATATTAACTTATGAATGGCAGTTAACGGCATCCTACGTTTGCTGTGATTGGTCGTTATCTTCACGCATTCAAATTTTGTTTCAGGATTGGATTGTAAAATTAAAACCGTCAAAATTCGGGAGTGTGCTAACTGATCCTTTAGCTCAAATTTTTCTACCGTTTTAAAATTAAAATTGTGTTTACTTACTTTTTTCTAATTGCATCAATCCATTTTTAAACGCTTTTATTTAGTTCAATAGATTGCGTCAAATCTTTGGATGTTAATTTGATTACCTTTTCTTCCATGCAAATGAATGAAAATTTGCAGACATATGCATTCGCGGTGACAATACACGAATAGACAACAAAAAATTTTTGTTTATGTTTATTAATTGTTTAAATAAAAAAAAGCGATTTTAATGGAAAAAGGCCTAAATTCTCTTGTTTTTTACAATGTAGAAACTTGAAACTTTTACGGATGGTGGCTAATGATATAACCTATACATAATTTCACTTTTTACGTTAATTGTTTACGTTATGCGTCATAAATAAACAATAAAGTCTTAAATTTTGAACACTCATATATTTGTTTATACAGTACGATGCAAGTGAAAGGAATAAATTTGTTATTTCGTAAAAAGGCGACTTGAACCCTACAATGCTACCTGGGGTACACTTGTACCCCAACCTTGTTTGTAAGTTACACCAATTTGCAGTAGTGGGTGTAGAAAATATGAAAATAAACTTGTGAATAATAATATAATAAAATATTTTTGTATACAAAATAAATTCTTAGCATGTTATCTTAAGATTGTTTTTGTCATAAGTTCTTAAAACATACGTATATAAATATTTTAGGTCGATTTTATTTGGGGTACCACTGTACCTCGATGTAGCAGATTGAGTTTAGAAAATAAGTGTAGCAATCCAGGGTCAAGGAAAAATCCCGAAAGAGGTCGATTTTATTTTTAAATTACGATATTTTGGCATATATGTCATACTAGTGACGTCATCCTTCTGGGCGCGATGACGTAATCGATGATTTTTAAAGGCATTTATTTAGTACAATAGATTGCGTCAAATCTTTGGATGTTAATTTGACTACCTTTTCTTCCATTCAAATGAATGAAAATTTGCAGACATATGCATTCGCGGGAACAATACACGAATAGACAACAAAAAATTTTTGTTTATGTTTATTAATTGTTTAAATAAAAAAAACGATTTTAATGGAAAAATGCCTAAATTCTCTTGTTTTTTACAATGTAGAAACTTGAAACTTTTACGGATTGTAGCTAATCATATGACCTATACGTAATTTCACTTTTTACGTTAATTTATTACGTTATGCGTCATAAATAAACAATAAAGTTTTAAATTTTGAACACTATACAGTACGATGCAAATGAAAGGAATAAATTCGTTATTTCGTAAAAAGGCGACTTTAAGGAAAAATCTCGAAAGAAGTCGATTTTTATTTTGAAATTACGATATTTTGGCATATATGTCATACAAGTGACGTCATCCATCTGGGCGCGATGACGTAATCGATGATTTTTTTAAATGAGAATAGGGGACATGCGATAGCTCATTTGAAAGGCAATTCAATTCTTTATTCAGTAATGTGAAAATTTATATAATTATTTGCACAGGGTGTCCAAAAATAATTTTTTAATTAAATTATTTGACAAAAAGAAGAATGTATGTAATTTATTTAACTCAGAATACATTTTACAGTTGCCCGTAAACAGAAAAAATGTGTATTACAGATATAAACATTGCTTTTCGATTAAATTAAATATTCAAGCCAGCTCCCGCCAGCCACCTGCCTCTTGGAAGTTTTAACATTCAATTTAAGCGAAAGGCAATGATTATTTGTGATATAAACATTTTTGTCTGGTTTATGACAGCAGTAAAATGTATTTTAATTTAAATTTAATAAGTTACACACATTCTTCTTTTTTTAAACGCTTTTTTGCAATTTGCCTGCCTTTTCATCAATGCAAATGAATGAAAATTTGCAGACATATGCATTCGCGGAAACAATACACGAATAGTCAATAAAAAAAATTTGTTTATGTTTAATAATTGTTTAAAAAAAACGACTTTAATGGAAAATGCTTAAATTCTCTTGTTTTTTACAATCTAGAAATTTGAAATTTTTACGGATTGTAGCTAATGATATGAACTATACATAATTTCACTCTTTACGTTAATTGTTTACGTTATGCTTCACAAATAAACAATGAAGTTTCAAATTTTTTGCCGATTCCGACTACTTTTTATGTTTGTATATCATATGTTTTATATACATATTTTAATAAACATGACGATATATTTTAATGTTTGAAAAGTGTAAGACTAAAAAGTAAAAAATAAAAAAATATGAAAAAAAAGTTTTTAGGAAACGCTTTTCTTTAGTTCCGGGTGACTAAAATTATAAATATTAAAAAATCAACTAAAAAGCAAAAAATAAAAAAATTGAAAAAATTCTACACATTCGTTAAAGAGAAGCGTGGGGCGAAAACCGTTTATTCGATGAAGACGCCCCACGCTTTTCTTTGACGAATGTGTTGGATTTTTTCAATTTTTTTATTTTTTGCTTTTTAGTTGATTTTTTAATATTTATAATTTTAGTCACCCGGAACTAAAGAAAAGCGTTTCCTAAAAACTTTTTTTTCATATTTTTGTCGTTAAATCACCTTATGCTTAGAGACAGGAAAGTTGTAGAATACACAGTTACTATTTTAACCAGTATTTCGACACTCTTTAATACAACAACTTTCGTGAGACATTTAAAAGCTATAATATGCAGAACGTCAAAAAGCAAATTTCCAGTAAAGGTTTACAAACTTGTCACTACTGGCGCTCGCGAATTTTTCATTATCCCCTCTACATACGAGCTCACAGCGTAATTTTTATTATCAGTTTTACGAAAGAAAGTTTTTTTTTTAAATGCTTTACATCGTATAGAATCTAAGATGCAACATCAGATATCAAATTTTATTAATTTTGTACGAGGTATGTTTTCCTCATTTATATACTTATCTTATTTATTTTCCAAGTAGTAAATTACATAAGATGCCATGCGATAAAGGAATATCTTCAGAACAATATTTTTTCCTCGTTTAGTTAAATTTGGACAATTAGTTAGAACGAAGGAAGTGAAAGAAGTATATTAAAGTGTGCAAATGTATTTATTTCCTTAGCTAAGCGCTTTCGACTGAAAAGCCATCTTCAGAGCTAATGCTACAATAAAAAGTTAAACTAATAAGCAAAAAGATGCCTAAGTTTTTTTAACTTACGTCAAGGTATAAAAGTACCGGCTACTTCGGTTTCTATGTGTTTTCATCTCATTAAGGAATTTGGAATATTTGTTCATTTATGCAACTCCGGTTGATGAAAATTAGTTTAATTTTTAATAGTACTTGTAAAACAGTAAAAACAATCACTAAGACGTTACAAACAAAATAAAGTTTGGTTTGGTCATGGTAAAGGTATCACCCAACCATTTTTAAGTGATTCGAGCTGCCGAATGACTGACAGTGATTGATTGGATGTTGGATTTTAAATGTTTCATCTGTTCAGTGTTGACATATGACAACTGACATTACAAATGAATGAAAATTGTTTAAATTAATTTTACAAGGATAATTGAAAAATTGATGTATAGAAATTGTACCTTAGATGTCTGTACAAATACAATAATAATAATGTAATTGTCTAAAAGTATCTACTAAACTGAGGACTTAGTGGCTCAAGACATATATGTACACTGTGTCGTGACAAAGGGAAGAAGATATTTTTTAAAAAATTAGATATGAATAAAAATTAAATTTGTTAAACTCTGAATGATCTTGTTTATTCACAACTTTCTTTTATCCCTAATATGAAGTATTTAGATCTTAATTATTTCTTATTAACAACTCTTTTAATTGAGCATAAAATTTTTCGAGATCACCTTGGCATGTTGCGTGAAATATTATAATATAATATTGTGCATATTATGCAGGATTATGCCGGTTTTTGGTAAAATGAGTGACCAAGATTATCTGAATGATGAAATAAGTATATTTTGTCTATGTATAGGTAATACCCTTACGGTTGTTTAATATAAGAAGGTAAATTTAGATGGAAAGCAAGTTTTTTCACAAAATATACTTCTTAATGAACACATTTTGTTGTTAAATGATATGTGTTAAGTTTTTGAAGGTTTTGATATTTGTTAATAACTGTCAATGCTTCAATGTACATACAGACTAAGCCACCAGTCTCATGATTTCCTAAGTTTAAATTTACTAAATAACCTATCAAAGTTTTAAAAAAGGTTACGAAAAGTTGTTTGAGACAGAAATTGTATGAGGCCACTACTCTACCGTTTCCCACAGATATTTAAATAAAGGTTTATAATTGCAATTCAAATTAATCTGAGTAACACAAAAATCAGGATTAGATTTCATTTCTTTGGAGATCTCAAGGTCTTCTAAAAAATTCATTAGTCTATAGTTTTTAGACGGAATGTTATGTAAAATTTGGCTATCTTTGGTAGGAGAGAAGGAATGGTTGGTAGTTTTAACATGATAGCCAAAATTTGACTTTTCTGGAGTTCTCACATGGTCCTTGATTCTCTGAGAAACGGTCCTCATCGTGCTACCTACGTAGGTAAATAGTAGTACTACATTCACCACAGGATAGTTTGTAAATGCCACTTTTGTTTAATTTATCAATTTTGTCTTTGGTTTTACTGAATAATGATTTGATGGTATTTTTGGTCTTAAATGACATTTTGAGGATATCAACTTGGTCCGATAATACATTTGATATTTTATCTGAGATTGGTCCTAACTAAGAAATAGATCTGTAAATGTGGTTTGTATTATTGTTTTTACTTGGGTTAAAGGCTTGGTCTATTCTTATTTTGAGTAATTTATTTTTAAAAATGTTGTCTATTAACGAAGGGGAATAACCATTGTTAACTGCTAGCTGTTTTAGTATGGAAACTTCCTTATGGTAGTTGTCATTAGACATAGGGATGTTTAATAGTCTATGTATGTAACAATGAAAAGCTGACATTTTATGTTGGTACGGATGGTTAGATGAATTTGGAATGATGTGGTCGGTTTGTGAAGGTTTTCTAAAGATTGAGAATTGAAGTCTAGGCGGGGTATTTTGAATAGTAAGGTCTAGAAAGTTGATACTGTTGTTATTTTCAATCTCTAGAGTGAATTTGATGGCTGGGTATAGACTATTAATCAAAGATAGTATGTGGTTGGGTGTATTGGTAGGACCTTCTATGAACGCTAAAATGTCATCCACATATCTGTGCCAAAGTATAATTTCAGGACGAGAGTGTACAAACTTTGTTTCGAGAGAGTCCAGAAAAAGATCAGCTAACCAAGGAGAGAGTGGGTTTCCCATGGCTAGCTCTTCTGGTTGTCTGTATAGTTTGTTGTTAAAAATGAAGAAGTCTTGGGAAAGGCAAAATTGTAACAGAGACGTGATGTGAAAAATTTTTTGGGGATCTATGTTGTTTGATGTTAATAGGTCATTAATAATAGGTATGGTTTCTTGTCAAGTCTAATTGTCTTGTCTAATTAGTTAGAAATCATAAAATATTGTTTTTTTTATTCTTCTCAACCTATAAAATACAACGTATTATCTTTTGCGGTTTTGCAAACAATTTCATCAATAAGTTGACACTATAACAAGAAATGAAACCTGTAGTGTATACTTTGTTGGTTTGTACACTATGTGTGTGCAACAACCCTTCTATGTAGATATTGGTGTGTTTGCCCAATGCATGTTGAATTGCATTCCTTACAATTTTTTAAAGAGAACTTTCTCTTTGTCCAGATAGATGTCGCTAACGCGTCCTTACGAATTTAATATTTTATTTATATGCATACTCCAACAGCTTGGATTCAGTTCACTTCGGTCAGCTCCGGATAAAGGGGCGGGCGAGCCGGGCGACGGTCCGGTGCGCCAAATTTTGAGGGGCGCTAAATTTTGAAGGACGCCGATATAAAAATATTTCTTTTTTCATTCATTTTTTTTTATTTTATATATTAAATTTGAACATTTTTCCTATGACATTGTTTGAATAATTCTAATATTATTTATAAGAAAAATATTTCTATCTATAGTGAGATGAATATCTTGTGGGATGAATTCTTGTTTGGATAATTCTAATATTATTTATAAGAAAAATATTTCTATCTATAGTGAGAATTCATAACTCAAAATAAAGATTAAAAGACAAAACCAAAGCTCACTAATAAATATAATACCACCAAGAATTCTTATGGTTTTTATCACTCATACAAAATTAATGCAGACAAATTATTTTTACGATGTACAAAGGTTGTTCATTTTTTTGGGTCATTTGTCACGTAGGTATCACATTATGTCAACAATCTACTTTAAAAATGGACGAAGATAAAATTTTAAATTATCAACAAAATTATGAATAGTCAGTGATACTATATACATACTATATTATCATGTCGTAAAACTCTTTGGTTAAATAATAATTTTGTCTTTCTGTAAATTTGCTTTAACACTGGCGCATGTGCTTTAAAGTGGAATAAAAAAAGTTTTGTAAAATATTTTTTTTTGAAACGTTTATTTAGCAATCTGTTAGTTATAAAAATTCTAACAATAAGCGTTTTTTGGGGTTTGAAATAAAAAAGAATTGACGTTAGAGAGGTCAGTCCAATGACTGGACCTCTAGTATGGAACAAACATGACATTCCGATAATATGCTACATACAAACATACATTTTACATTTACAAACAATACATATATCTAAAATATAAACACAATTACGGTGAGGTATAAAACTTATTTATAAATAAGGTCCAGTGGATTTTTACGTTTTAGTTTGTGAGTTTGTTGACTATTATCAAGCAAGTTTATTGCCAGGGCATTTGGATGGCTTTCTAGGCGTTTTATGTACCGAACACTGCACTGAACTATCACTTCACTGATCGTAGGTACTTCTAGATCACAATAAATGTCTTTGTTTGACACGAACCATGGGGTGTCTGTTATAGAGCGTAACACTTTGGATTGTAATCTTTCCATTATGGATATGTTGGATTTTGCTGCTGTACCCCATAGGTCCAGACCGGTTTGAGTATTGTATTGTATACCAACAGTTTGTTACGTTCTGCCCAGTATCCAATAATGTTTACGAAATTTTAAATTTAACTGTTGGCGCTTTTTCCATATATATGTTCTTCATGTCAAAGTTTTGTCCAGGTGCATACCAAGGTATTTAACGCTTTCGCCTTGTGGAATTACTTTGTTATTTTTTTCTATATTAGGCGATATTTTACGACATTTTGTAAATATGATATGTTGTGATTTTGATTCATTGATCTTTATTCGCCATTTCTTTGTCCACTTTCCAATGTTCCTAATATGCCTTTGAAGAGATTCGGTAGCTGTTGCGGGATTTTCATCTGTGACTAACATAGCTGTGTCATCTGCGAATGTTGTAGTCGTTACATTTTCGTTTGTTGGTATATCGTGTGTAAATATTAAATATAATATAGGACCCAGAACACTACCTTGAGGGACTCCAGATCGTATAGGGTAGATTTTTGATGTATCTGCTTCATGCTTGACACGGTAGTACCTTTCTTCTAAATATGATTTTAGTATAGTAAACATTGAATCAGGAACGTTCATTTTTAATTTGAAGAGCAACCCTTCATGCCAGACTTTATCAAAAGCCTGACTGACGTCAAGAAAAAGTGCAGAACAGTACCTTTTTCCTTCAAAAGTTTTATTTACTATATCAACGACTCTATGAGCCTGTTCTATTGTTGAATGCTTCTCTCTGAAACCAAACTGGTGATCCGGAAAAAGATTATTATCAGTTACTATCTTCATTAGCCTGGTCGCTAATAGCTTCTCAAATAGTTTAGCTAGTACCGGTAAGAGACTAATAGGACGATAAGAGGTATGTTCGTGAGGTGGTTTACCATGTTTATGAATCATTATTATATCAGCAATTTTCCATTGCGTTGGTACAATTTTCAGCCTTATTGCGGCGTTGAATAGTTGTGTTACCATAACTACACCTTTATCTGGTAACTCTTTTAAGATAGTTCCTGTTATAAGGTCATAGCCAGGAGCTTTTTTGGTTTTTAATCTATATTGAATAGTATTTTTTACATCTCTTTTTGTTACTGGTTTAATGTGCTCACTTGGCTGTTGGATTGTTGTTAGACTTTCATAGATAGCCTCATCTTCTTCAGCACTGATAGAGGGCAGAGGTTGAAAAACGTCTTCAAGATATTTTCCAAATGCCTCTGTTTTTTCTTGATCTGTTCTCGACCATGAGCCATATGGATTTCTTAATGCTGGTATGTGTTTACTGAGTTGTTTTAATTTCCTAGTTGCCTTCCAAAGTGAATAATCGGTATCTGCTGTTGGTGTTAAAATTTGAAGATAATTTTCGATGTAGGAGTTTTTGTGCTGTAGTATTGTATTTTTCAGCTGTCTTTGTAAAATATTATATTGTAATATGTAAAATATTGGTTGTGGAATTTATGAATTTTTATTTTTTTTCCGTTACATAAATTTTGGTAAGTAGCTATCCACGTAATAAAAAAATAAATGAATAATTAAATTTATGGTAGAAAATCATAATATTAACTTATTGCACATGAGGTCATGAGGTAAATGATGAGAATTTTGAACATTTGAAGTGATTATTTAAAATTATTATTCTCATCGGTCTTAGTGATTAAATGTACCTATTCTTTCATTGTAAAGTGATTTATTTCTTCTTTTAAAATTTTTTTCTCCCAATCTGGGTATGTATGAATTAGGAGTGACAAGTTCTTCTTTATATGAATGTATAGAAACCTAAAACTTTGCAAGCGTTAATATGTTTTATTTTTTGCATTAAAAACGGCGCGTCGTATGAAAAAAAGGGTAAATTTTTTGTCACAAATTGAACGAGGAATTCCAAAATGATTTTTTATTTAAAATATCATTAAATCGCCAGTTTGTTTACAACACCTCGTTTCTCGGAAACAAAACATTTGCGGACATAGTTTATAGAGCAAACTGTCATCATTTTTTCATGTAGAATTATCCCTCAAAGTTTGTCATACTTATATAGAAACACCCTGTATCCTTTATAATTTCCATAGTTTTCAGTGAATTCCTTCACTCAACCGTTCTTTTCAGTTCTTTCTGTTTTGCCAGTCCCCTTCTTGCAGATTTCTTCTTTCCATTGCTTCATCCACTTCACCTCTGAAAGATCTTCGGGCCTGCCTTTCTTTTTTCTTCGTATCGGGCTCCACTCTATTATTCTGTTGATCCAACGTTTTTTGTCTGCTTTTCTTCTTGTCCGTACCAGGTTAATTTCTTCCGTTCTATGTAGTCTATTATATATCTGAGTTCATTTCCATTCTTTTCTTAATATCTTTGTTATTTATTCAATCTCTTTTCGTTGCTCTTAGCTTTAGCTCGTACTCACAGCTTTTCCTTAGAAATTCCATCTCTGTTGCTCTTATTTTGTTTTTGGTTTACTTATTTATTATACAATTTTCACACCCATAAGTCAGGATACTTCTTGTCATGGTGTGACATATTCTTCCTCTTGTTTTTATACTGATGTTCTTGTCCAACAATACCGGGATAATTTTCAAAATTTTCATATGCAGTCTCTTGTTTGTCCTAGTCTATGTTTTATATTATCTTCTTCAGTTGTTGCTTTGTTTGATATTATTGCCCGATTTCACCAACGATACCTAAATATTTAAGAATTACCTAAGTGGGTTTAGGTACTTCCTAACTCTAAAACGGATTTCACCATACGATAATAATTGCCTAAACCGCTTAGGTAAGCATTACATACCTTACGTTAGGATACGGATTTCGATCTCCCTAAACTTTAGGTATTACTTATCGTTGGCAGTCAGGTTATATTTTTAAAATTTTGACTAATGGTAGGGGAGCCCAAGCGGGGATTTTTGCAGTTACTCGAGCGCGTCAGATTATCATATGGGGAGAAATCTGGTACCCTGCAGATATACTTCTACCATATATTGGCTCTTAACACAGGGGAGTTCGTTAAGGGGGGCTCGAAAAAAAAAATCTATCCTTAAAAAAACTCGAAATTGTCAGATTAAGATAAGGTAAGTTAAGCACATGCAAAAGAGTGTATATTTAAAAAATCTGACGATTTGAGCCGGGCATAAGGAAATGGGTGGGTCCCAAAGTTTCACAAGAAAAAAGCGAATATTTCGCGAAATGAATGACAGATCGAAAAACTAAAAAATATGTGCTTAATATTTTTTAAAAATCTATCGAATGATACCAAACACGACTTCCCACGGAGAGGGGTGGGGGTAAATTTAATAATTTAAATACGAATCCCGCGATATTTCGCGAAATGAAGATCAGATCGAAAAACTGTAAAATACACTTATTCAATATTTTTGAAAAATCTATCGAATGGTATCAAACACGACCCCCTACGGAGGTGGGGTGGGGGGCTACTTTAAAATCTTAAATAGGAACCCTCATTTTTTATTGCAGATTTGGATTTCTTACGTAAAAATAAGTAACTTTTATTCGAAACATTTTTTTGAATTATGGATAGATGGCGTTATAATCGGAAAAAACGATTGTTGGAAATGGAAAATTAAATTAAAAAATGGCGAGCGCCCGCTAAAATGGAAAACTTTACTTAACTTTTTTTGATTTTAATACCTACTCTTCACATCCCAATAGGTCCCCAAAGCGCTCGAGTGACTGCACATTTAGCATACTTTGCTCCCCTACCATAATGTACTTGTGACGTTTGTCAATAATTTCCTTCTACCTTAATTTTTCTATTATTCTGTAATATTAGGTATATTAGTTGTAATTTTGTATTTTCTTTTATATTATTAATATAATATGTGTTGGAAAATATAGAAAATCCTTTGGAGTTTTTTACAGGTCTGTTGACAAAATTATGTAGTCTACCTACTACCTAACAAACTAGTGTTGTGTTTCAAAAGTCCATTCCTGATATAACTAAAAGTGTGTCATTAACAAATTAACAATAAAAAGCAATTTTCAACATATTATTTATTTTAAAATTATTTCATTAATGACAATTCAACTAACTTAAATTTTTCGTCATATGTGAAATTTACTACTCTTTTCTTTTCCTCCATTTCACTGTACATTGTACATATTATACAAATAACATACAAGACTATATTTATTATATACATACTTAATGCACAAATAACTAACTACATACTAAATAAAATAACTATAACAGTACAAAACTGAATAAAACCAAATTGGCAAACCAAACAATAATGACAAATAATCGAAAAAGTAAGGAAATGTCATCTTATTCTTCTTTTTATTTATCAAAAATAGTTCAAACGTACCCTAGGTAATACCTAGGAAAGCATTTCCTAGATAAGCAGTTCTTTTAGTTGTGAAATGCGATTGTTCGTAACTATTGACTTAAGAAGTTCCTATCGATAAGAATTACTTAATAAAGCAACTGTTTAGGTATCGTTGGTGAAATCGGGCATATGAAACCTAAATACTTGTACTTGTCTGTTCCTTTGATTTGTTTACCTTCGTCTATTTCCAGCCTATTCGTTTGTTATTTGTATACCCATTCCTTCGCACTTCTTCTCCATGGTTTCAGGGTTTTTTCCAGGAATATTTAAAATAGGAAAGGGATATGGAAGAGCCCTGTAGCAGTCCATTTTTCGTCTTAAATGAACTGCATATTCTATTGCCCGTTTTGATAGCTACTTTCTTCTTCTTGTATAGTGCTTATACTGCTTTTATTAATATTCGTGAAACTTCGAGGTCTTCCATTGCTTCCCATAGCCTTAGTTCTAGGTATCGAGGCATAGGCCAACTCAGTATATAGTACAACAATGAATGCTTTTCAATTGGATTTAAATGACTGTAGAGTAGGGTGCATCGAAAAAGGAGAAAAAAAAATTTTTTTGCGATGGAAAAGTAATACCTCACAAAAGTTGCCAAATCAACTGTTAAGTATTCTGGTAAAATTTTTTCGAAATCGGAAAATATCTTCTGCCCCCCAAGACAATTGAATATTTTAAAAACATGTTAACAGATGAAAAAAATTATGTAATAGCTCACAAAAGTTGCCTAACAAACTATTTAGTATTTTAGTAAAATTGCGTTGAAATAAAAAAATATTTTCTGCCCCCCACGGCAACTAAAAATTAGAAAAAATACATTAATATGCGAATTTCTTTTGTAAGGAAAATGTAATACCTTATAAAACTTGAATAAATAAATTCGGTTTAAATTGGAAAATATTTTCTGGTTTCACAAGGCAATTAAAAATTTTACTTAAGAAAAGTATAATAAAACATTCTTTTTATAACAAAATAGCCTAACTTATCCGTCTACGTGACGTCACCCAAGTTTTTTAATAGTAAAATAAATATAAAGCAAAGTACAAAATAAGCTATATAAATATTACAAAAAAATATGGTAAAAGCATTCTATTCGAAGATGTCTTCCGATTTAGCATTACAGTAAGGCATAGTTTTTCTGGAATCAATTCGAGTTTTTATAAATCCATCCCTCGAATACGCTCCACAAACTGCTAGAGAAGCTTGTTTCACAAGCTTGACACATCGTTCTACACATTGTTTGTGGCAGTTTTATTTCTCAATCTCAGTGTTAAAAGGGTCTAAGTTAGGATTCTTAATAAAATCTCGCAGATTGTCACTCGAAAATCTAGAGAATATAGGTGGTTCTGTAAGGTTATATTCTTGTTAGTTAATTAACTCAAAGTAGTCTTTTGAATCAAAATTTTTATAGGAAAAATTTTGAAGACCCCCACGTTTTTTTATTTGGTCACTGGCAAACTCTTGTTGATGTCCAAGGGGTAGATCGTTTGAATTTCGCAGACATACAGACCACTGAAGCGGTTTTTTAAGATGTTCTTCTAACAGCCGTATTACATCACCCTTAACGCCAGTACTTACGACTGTTTCGTCACATGCAATAGCTGGATTGGATATTTCTGATATACCAGATAGCGGATACCCATATCCGAAATATTTGCACCCTGGCTCATGCACAAGTGTAATGTGTTAACGATCGATTGACCATAAAACTTAATACTGTTTTTTACTTGAGCTAAAGTTTTGTCTTTGAGTCGGTAACTTTCTTCTTTTACCGTTGTTCCCTCTGATTATATTTTTGTTTTTCCTATCAATCGAGTTTATCACCATTTTTCTGGGACCTCTTTGATTTAATAGAAATTCGCGCTCATCCAGAGGCATTTTTGAGATTTGCTACAAAGGCAATTAATCAGTGTCACATTTGCATGCTGCAAGATCGAAACGTGTAGTTTTACTTTTGTTCTTAAAGCATTGAATTTTATTTTTGGAAAATTCCCTGTTTTGCCTGTTCTTAAATGGTTTCATAAGTTTCATATATTTGTCATGATAGGCTTTTATAAGCTGAATAATTCTTGTAAGTTAAATGATTGGAATTGAAGCCTTTTTCTATATTTCCTCCAATTTAATGGCAACCTGTTCGGCAATACCAGAAAATTCTGGCTCTTTCTTGCTGAGTTTTTTATCCTCTTGCAACTACAAAATTTCATCGCTTGTTTGTATTTCGGTAAAACATTTTCAGGTATATTTGGCGATTACCCAAAAATGGGAAGGTCCACAGCACACCTTGATTCTATTCCCCATGGTCCTGGTTTATCTATTTTAAAAATCTTTAATTTACAAACAACATTAATAACAAAGTAAGGCATCGCAGCAATTATAAGTAAAAATTACATGCACGGACTCACGAAGCGAGACATTTCAAAGGGGTTGGGGAGACTGAAAAAACAAATAAAACTTTAAATATCGTTTAAATTTGTAATTGGCAACATTTTAAGTTTTCTTTAATTAATCTTAGATCGAGTTAGCACATATTTTATTCCAAATATAAATTGAAATTTCCATAAAAATCAGATATTTAATAAAATTCGTTGGGGGGGGGGGGGGGCGGCAGAAAATTCGCTTAGAAAAAAAATTAAAAATACTAATATGCTGGAAAATCACACTAGCAACTATTTCACGCCATTAGATATAAAATTTCCAACTTTTATTTTTTCGATGCACCCTATTGTAGAGGCCAAGGATATGACAACGGCTCTAACATGAAGGGAAGAAATAAAGGTGTACAAGCTCGTGTCTGCAAAGAATATCCTCCTTATTTTTTATGCTATGTGGATCTCACTCCCTCAATTTAGTCATTGGGGATGCAGATTATGCGCTTGCAGTGCGCACAATCAACATATTTTTTTTTATTGTTTAAGTACAACGTTATACGTTTTTTCTGTTTGTTGGCAATGTGCATTTATCTTTATATTTTGTCTCTCTCCTTCGTTGCTTGAATTTCAAATGCGTTTGTTATGCTACGCCATAATATGTTGCATGAGCTATAAACAATAACTGAGTATTGTACTATTTTTGATTAAATACTTATATTGTTACATAGTTCCTTATAATGAAATTTTAATTTTTTGTCTTTTTTTACTATTTTTTAAATTTGCAGTATATAATATTTCTTATGAAAGGACGCCGAATCTTGTTTTTCCCGGGGCGCTCAAAACCCTAGAACCGGCCCTGACTTCGGTAGGCACCAGAGGCGGCTCTGAAGACGCTGAAAAGCAAAAACCATGGGTCAGCCGATGGTGATGGCCCTGAATCGAATTTAATCTAAAGCTGTCTTTCCTTATTTAATTTTACTCATATGTAAGTACTAACGATGCAGAATCCTGTGGGAATTTTATCCAGATAAGCGGGTAGGTGATGGATGTATATTGTAGATCCTCCCTCGCTATGTATCCCGTGTCTTTATAAATTTGTAAAAAGCTCAGGTAACACATAGTTACCAGGGATTCTCTACTCCGACTTATAGATAACTTTCTCTGTGACCAGATATATGTCTCTAACGCGTTCCTATGCACATATAGGTATTTTATTTACATGCGTACTCCGACAGCTAGGATTCAGTTCGCTTCGGGATACACCTCAGGCGGCTCTGAAGACGCTGAAAATAAGAGACCATGGTCATCCGATGGTGGTGGCCCGGAATCGAATTTAATCTAAAGATGTCTTTCCTTTACAATTTACTTTATAAACAACATCCGAATGCTGATCTTCAGTAACAATAGGTTTACATTTTAAAAAATATTGCCCTAATGTGTTAGATGATTTATCTCTAACACTGATATCATATTTTTCAAACATTTTAGACATTTTCTTCGGAGAATCCATTAATGCATGGTAGGGATATGTAGAGCGTTTGTTTGAATTGGTAATATAACTATCGTTATTGTTAGGTATAATTTGGGTTTGTTTTTAATTGGTATCAGAATTTGATTGATTTTTGATGATGTGCCTTCGTTTTTTAATTAGAAGGTTGTAAAATTCTGATAGATAAATATTTTTTTCTAAAATATTTTTAACTTTCTTCAGATTTTCGAAATGGTATTGTAGGCTTAATTGCTCTATCCGTAAGACTGAATATAACATTTGTTTTATGACATACAAGTGCGTTGGTGTTACAAGTTTAAATATAGTTGGGACCAGAAAACCTGAAAAAAGCCCACATTACCATTCCGAAAATCTGTCGGATCGGTTCGTTTTTATGAATATTTATTTAACAAATTTACAACTCGAAATGTCACTGATCACTAAAAAAACTAATACCAGAGCACTATATACAGGGTGTAACAAAAATACAGGTCATAAATTTAATCACATATTTTGGGACCAAAAATAATTCGAATGAACCTAACTTACCTTAGTACAAATATGCACATAAAAAAAGTTACAGCCCTTTGAAGTTACAAAATGAAAATCGATTTTTTCCAATATACCTATCGAAAACTATTAGAGATTTTTTATTGAAAATGGACATGTGGTATTTTTATGGCAGTAGTATCTTAGGAAAAAAAATTATAGGTAAATTTGGACACCCCATAAAAATTTTATGGGGGTTTTGTTCCTTTAAACCCCCCCAAACTTTTGTGTACGTTCCAATTTAATTAATATTGCAGTACCATTAGGTAAACACAATGTTTTAAAAAAAATTTTGCCTCTCAGTACTTTTTCGAAAAATCAGTTTATATCGATATATTTTGAATATTTGTCAAATCCACCACATATTTGTATATGGTTAAGTACGATTATGGAAACTTGCTAATAATATGAACATTTATTTTTGATTTACATTGTTAGGTATATTTTGAACCATATTAAAAAAGGATCCACATCTCGATAAAAGATGCCTTATCAAAAAAATACAAAGAGGCAAAAAAGTTTGAAAAACACTGTGTCTAACTAATAGTATCGCAGCAATAGTTTAATTGGAACGTACACAAACATTTGGGGGGTTTAAAGGAACAAAACCCCCATAAAACTCCTATGTAAACATATTAAAAACGAAGCTACAACTCGATAAAAACCGCCTTATCTAAAAAATACTAGGAGGCAAAAAAGTTTTAAAAATATTTAGTTCAACTAACGGTACCACCAAAATAATTTAATTGGAACGTACACAAAAGTTTGGGGGGGTTTAAAGGAACAAAACCCCCATAAAATTTTTATGGGGTGTCCAAATTTCTCTATAATTTTTTCTGAAGATACTACTGCCATAAAAATACCACATGTCCATTTTCAATAAAAAATCTCTAATAGTTTTCGATATATTGGAAAAAATCGATTTTCATTTTGTAACTTCAAAGGGCTGTAACTTTTTTTATGTGCATATTTGTACTAAAGTAAGTTAGGTTCAATCGAATTATTTTTGGTTCCAGAATATGAGATTAAATTTATGACCTGAATTAACCTTTTCGTTACACTGCTTTCCACTTAGATCTGAGCTCTTTGACTATCAACTCTAGATGAAAGCCTAAGATAGCGGAATATACAGGACTCGCTAGTTCTGCAAATACCCCCTAAGAAGAAAAATAACAGTCTACTGTCTCTGAAAGTTACGACATCTTGGGGTTAATGCAACACACAGTCATTCGTACGCCGGTCTCGCGGAAGATTACTTCAAGCTTGCTTTTGAGAATCTTCCAATCTAGATTTTCCAGTGGCCTATCTTTGGTAAAGCCAAATTTTTGATCTCATAATTACACACGATATTGGCGTGTCTATATAAGACTTCCTAATCACCATATAAAGCAAAGATCAAGGACTATCTTCTAATCGCAGTTAAATTCCAGCTTTAGGCTGCTGGTTCCCTAACTTCCACGCCACCGAACTTCCTATTGAATACGGACCAGATTCCTTTAGTCCTCTCGAGGCCTTGGGCAACACAGTGAGCTAGAGGGACTAAAAGATCTTGCTGAACTGCTGTGGTCACGCCGAATCAAGCACTCTTTCTTAGTAGATATACAACGTATGGTCTGGCGCAACCCCTAAATCGCAACCCTTAAATAGTAACCCCGGTCGTAAATTCGAAACGGCTTAACGTAGGATGACGTATGACGTATCGTTGAAAAGAGGATGAAAAATGGGGTTTAACGCAGTATGTGGCGTGCGCATCGGAATATGCCAAAAGGGCATTACGTCATATCTTCCTTTCTATTGGTCTGATCGTGGCGCAAGAGGGCTCGTTGGAACGAGGAGGGGTAACGAATACGTTGAGACAAAAAACAAAGATGGCGGCATTGCCAAAACGGGATTACAACATATCTTCGTTGCTATTGGTCTGATTTTGACGTATGAGGTGTCAAATGAAAGCGGTGGCGACACAGAAGCCAAATGTCAATTCTTCTTCTGTCAACGTTAAATATTAACTGTCAATTCTTCTTCTTTTCTGTATATTGCCTAACAGAACGTGACATTTGACGTATGACGTTACATTTATGTGACACAGGACGTGACAAAGCGCTAACATGACGCTGACTCGACACAGAACGTGACATTTGACGCAGAAAGTGACAGTTATGTGACACAGGAAGTGACAAAGCGCTAACATGACGATGACTCGACGCAGAACGTGATATTTGACGCAGGACGTGGCATTTATGTGACATTCGACGTAGGACGTGACATTCGACGCAAAACGTGACATTTAACGTAGATATGTGACATTGTTCAGTTTTCAGTCCGACAGTTGACGCAGAACGTGACATTTATGAGACAGCTTGACACTGAACATGTTCAGTATTGATATGAATCCCACCGAGTCCATACATAGGGTTATGGAATTTCAAACTAAACTTAATCAGTTAAATAAAGATATTAAATCATATGAGGATATAAAACCAATTAAAAGACATTTCGATAGTCTGCATATTGAGGAGAAAATGTGGAAGCCTGAAGAGTTGAATGTACAGCAGCAGCAGCAAGGCCTTTACGCCTGTAGAAAACTACCACAAGCTACATATCCATTGAGACGTATTCAGCCTACACCATGGGTGCGAACAACAACACCAGCGAGTATGTGAAAAGTGAAATAGACAATGCCTTTGCAATGTCTTGTGTAATATTAGCATCTTGTAACGACACCGTTGTGTCGTAATATGACAATTGTTATTTTAACTTCTGGTCTAGCGGTTTAGAAAGAGGAATATATTAAATATCTTAAATAAATAGTACTTACGTTGTAATGTGTGAATATTTGAAGCGTTCGGACGAATAACGGTCTATGTTACAAATTATCAAAAATAGAGTTTTGGTATGAATAACGGTCTATGAAATGTGTAGATTCCACTAAATATTATAGTTTGTTAATATACCAACAGATGGGGCGAGTATACCAATATGGAGAGTGTGAAAATAAATTTTTAAGTTGGAACAACGGTCTATGCGACATCAACGTCAAGCGTGCTTCGACTGTACCGAACCAAATCGGTCTGTTTTGTGGTACCGTGCGAATGGTTACCTTTTGTTTACATTCTAGTATTGTTTTGGTTGTAGTGTGGTTGTAGTTTTATTACATTATGAACGAAAACGAGATAGAACAAACCAAGAATGTTCGGTTTTCACCTACTGATATTCGTAGACTAAACAAATCAAAAAGAAATACCAGGCAGATAAAACTAGAAATTTGGAAGGATGTCTCTAGAAAAAATCGCAGAGATTCGGGTCTGGCATACACAACAAGGAAGACAAAAATCTTAGTTCCTGCTAAGACGGGTATAAATAAGAAAAAAATCATACAAGCGAAAGTTTTATTTTCATAAAATTAAAAATTAAACTTTACTGTTTTTTTTTTTTCGTTTTACTTCGAAATGATTATTAAAATAATACTATTTTCCATTCGTCTCTATATAGATTTATTAATTTTATGTTATTTGTTGAAGGTAAACGTATGTCGCAAATCGAGTAAACAAATTTAATTTTATATCACATGATATATTAATACATATAAATGTAATAATTTGTGTTAATAAAATTATTTCAAAAACAATTTTTACTTTTATTTGTGGAATAACGGTCTATGTTACATTTTCAGTCACAAACTTTCAAGAAATAAGCAACATGTTCAAACTCACCTTTTCTCGAAAATGTCAACTTGTAACATAGACCGTTATTCGTCCGAACGCTTCATTTGTTGTTCATCTTGAGTTGTTTATGTTTGGGAGTAGTGTCTCGATATATTTGGGGTCCTGTGTGGATAGTGAGATGTATTTTTGCTGAACGACAATATTAAAAGCCTCGGCTGCTTTAGTAGGAGAAATAGCTTCTCATTATTTTCCGAACACTCAGTAGATTCCTGTTTATCGGATGACTGGTGTACACTGCACTAACGATAATTACACTCGGGACAATTGTTACAATTATTGCAGCAATTAGGATTAAATAACAAATGAAGAAAATATTAAAATGTTTACATATTTCAAAACATCTTACATTCGTAGGTTATGTATGAATTGAAGTTCGCCCTCTTCTCTTTTCTAAACTGGTGTTGACAAATGGTCGTTGATATTTTGTTTTTGGGTAAAAAGGTGACAGCAGGACGTCATTGGGTGGCTAATTTGGTAAATGTGTTATTTTTCTCGGCTATAAAGGGGTTGCGGGTGATAGAAGGCCGTACAGGGTGTATAAACGCGGAAAGGCCATCATCCTGTAATATATAATCGGATTAGACAAGGTTGTTGTTGTTGGAATACCTGGTGTAGGTACTTTAAATGTGCTGTCAACGAGTGACAGATAACGTAAGTATGTCTCTCGAACGGAGTCTCGCTTTTGGGAGGAAGGCGGAAACGGCTTCTGATCCATCTTGTTTGATCGCCGCAAAAGAATGGGGACACGATTTGTCTGAGTCAAGGCTTTTTGGGGTTTTTTGATATCCCTATTCGGGGATAATATGTGTACCTATCATTAAAAGGTTCTGAAGAAATTGGAGAATTTGGACGATGCAGATTTCCTTCTTGAATCGCACGTATTTTGGATAAATGGGCGTTTATTTTTTTTGGAAGCTGAATATCGGCATGTCTTCTTTTGTTCATGGAGACAGAAGTATTATAGGAGACCCATGGTGAACAAGGGTGCTTGTACCGGGTGCTAATGGTAACAGAATTTAGATGATGGTAGAGGTTTCCATACCTGCCGGACGTTGGTCTATTTTCTTGTTTCGGATGGGAGGCACCGGACACTAACTGTACTAGAATTTAGATGATGGTAGAAGTTTCCATACCTACCGGACGTTGGTCTATTTTCTTGTTTTGGATGGAAGGCAGCGAAGAAGGCCTAGTGTTGGAGTAACTTCAGCTGGACGATGAGTATCATTATTTTGTGGTTTTAATTATATTTTTTTTATTAACTCATCATTGCCTTCTTTTATATTAACTTCTTTTAGTCATAGTCATGACAGTGTAAATGTGTAGGAATTAATGCCTTAAACATTCGTTTCTTTCGCGTCGCTCGCCTTGGTATCAATGCTAACGAACCCGGGGTTGATTCATTATAGTTTTTTTATAATAACAGTTAATTTCTTACCTACCATATTTTAGTATTCAGGGAGGAGATAGTGAATTGACAATTTTTGGGGAGAGAGAGGGGTCAGCGGATTTTACTTAGAGCCTAATGGACTAAATATTGTAATTGGGGGGGAATATTTGCGGATTTTACTAGTATATAAGGAAACTTAGAGCCTAATGGCCTTAATATGGTAACTGGGGGGAATATTATCGGATTTTACATATTGATGCCTGTCAGAATAAACACCTGTCAATTTATTTTTTTTGTGTGACAAACAATAAATGTTGTGAGTTCGAGGATTGTCATGTTATTCGTTCTCTTGCTGGGTTAGGGAATTCGGAATCGTGATTAGCCTGTGGAGCAAACCAGCTGGCTCCCTGTAAGATCAGATATATAGTTGTGGAACTCCGGGAATAATAAATTTGACCCACGACTGTCTCCACTTGATTAAAGACGAAAGCCGTAAAGGTTAAAGACCCGGGACAACCGAAGAACGACGACTACTTTGTAGCAGGTAGGTTATCTAGTGTCTGCGAGTTGTCGCGTTATAATTCTGGCACCCAACGTGTAGGGCCTTTTTCTGTCATGTTGACAGGTTGCTTATTTTGACAATTTTGAAATTTTCAGGTTGGAAATGTCTTTCTTATATGATTGTGGCAATGATTCTTTTGTTGAGGTGTTAAGTAACTAGATTATTGGATTTATAGTATTTTGAGATAGTTGTCTATTGGCTTTGTTTGTAGAATCAATTGGCGTAGACCTGAGAGACGGCGAATTATTTTATATTGCTAGTTTGCGGGTGGATACTAGGAACAAAAGTACTTTTGTTGTAGGATAGTCTATTAGCACCAACCTTAGGGACGGCAGTTTGTTCTATATTGCTTGTTGGTGGGTAGGTTGCCTTGCTTTGGAAGTATTTAGGTTCTTCAGTGACATTATTGGGACACTTGTGGCACATGTGATTATTGGTTCGTTTCAGTGCTGTTACTTTAGAATAGGATAGAACGATTATCAGATTTTCATTGTCCATGCCACTGTTATATAGGGTAACACATCCTGTGATAAATTTTTGTAAAATAAAAAAGAAAAATAAGTTATTAATACAGAAGACTTTAACATTTGGAATAGATGTCTGGATATTGCAGTCTCAAGAATTTTTAAATATTTGGAAGTACGAGATTTTTGGAGATTGGGAGAGGATTCTTGGACTTTAAAGGATTGTGAAGATTTTCGAAAAATAGTATTGGGGATTTTGGATTTTTACATTTTATTGAAGAGACTGGCAAATTTTGTGTCATAAGTAAGTGTGATCCATAATGCCTTTTAGGTCCAAACTAATTAAAACTCTCTTTCTTGGTTCAGATACATTATATTTACATTCAAGTCCATCAATGACTAACCATAACAACGTGTTTACATATAAAAGTAACGACCTAGTACAATAATTAAATACCGAGTACAATAATCATAATAATATTCATATCTATATCATGGGACATTCAATTTTATATAGAATGAACTATTTCGACATCACGCGCGACCTCGGTCATGGACGGTCGATTATATATTTACTTTGGTTATTAACTTTCAATAAAACATCTTGTTGTACAGGGTGACATTATAATACTATATTTGCAAAAGTTTAGAAGACATTGGACTTGACAAAATTGTGCCTTTCGTTTCTATTGGGATATCAGCATATGAATTGGACTCTAAGGAAAATAGTGGAAGTTCTCTAAGAAGTTCAGTTTGAAATATTTTTAGAAATTTTGTGCAATATTTTGAAATATCGTGGGGATGTGCCCCGAGTAAATAAAAGATAGTTTACGATTTGGAGAATTTTATTTAATTATTAATAAAGGAAATACCTGTGTTTTAATATTATATTACTTTTGAATACTTACTATAACCCGACTATTTGACTTACCTTTATATATTTGATTTTGTCTTTTACCTTTTTTCAAAATGCCAGGTAAAATAGTGGTAAATTGTTTGAAGAAGGAAGAACTTGAGTATGAGCTTAAAATAGGGGGTGTTCCAACTGGGACTGTTGAAATTATGCGTCCTAATTTATCTGCTACGCTTAGCCGTGAGGCTTCAGGAGAAAGTTTCACATACCCAGCTTATCCTTTTTCTTCTGACCAGGACAAAACGGCAGTTGAGGCCAAACTCGTGGAATTGGACACTGCAATTTCAAAGTTTCCAGGGACACCCTTGACAGAGGCTACTAGGCTTAGTACGCAGATCAATCATGTGTTAGGTAGGATTGACCGAATGATACCACAGGCAGGGGATACTTTTGATGCTGATGCAGTGGTGAAATCTGAATTTTTAGCTAGGATTCTGACTTTATCTGAAAAACTTCATGAAAACTTCACCCACCATCTACGGTTCAGGTACCGGCAGTATTAAATGTGTATTCAGGTTTACAGCAGTCCTTTCAGGCACGTTTATCTCAACCACATGTTTCTTCACGGGGGGTTTCTGGAGTTCAGGCTGCTAGTATAAGGGCAGCTAGCTCTTTGAAAATGATACCACCTCACAAATGGGGGATTGAGAAGTTTTCAGGATCCTTGAAAGGGGTGTCAGCCTCTGGTTTTTTCGAGACGATAGAAGAACTAAGGTTGAGTCGACATCTACCTGAGGATATCTTGTTAGAGTCGGGGATAGATTTATTTACAGATAAGGCATATCAATTTTACAAGGATGCTCGGTTACGTGTGCATAGTTGGGAGGAATTAGTGGAAGAAATTCGCAAGGAGTATTTGCCTGCTCATCATAGTGAAGCAATTTTTGAAGAGCTTCGTAGGAGGACTCAACACTCCACGGAGTCTATTTGGGGTATACTTGGCAATTAGGAATACATATTTTAATCGATTACGGTGTAACATCTCAGAGGAAACGAAGTTGGCTATTATTATTGTTAGGAATTTGCATCCGTTTTATCAGGACAGGTTACGTGATCCTTTACCGGCAACTTTAGAGGAACTTAGGGTAGTATGTCGCAGTATGGAAGATAGGCGCGATTCTATTCGAAATTATCTATAGAACTATAGACTAATGTTTTGCAGAAAGACTTAGCTTTTGTTGATATTGAGAGATGTGATAAGGTAACTGTAGACACCACTTCTGCATTTAGACCTAGAGTTTCGTCTAGGCAAGTTAAACGAGACCCGGCATCCACCAATATAGTTTGTTTTCGCTGTAACCAGCCCGGTCACAAAGCAATTGGGTGTATGATGCCTAGGAAACTACATTGTTTTAAGTGTAAGAGAGAGGGAGTGACTGTTAGAAATTGTCCTACTTGCAATCAGGGAAACGACTCTCAGCGCACTTAGATGGTCGGTTAGGTGTTGCTAATATTACTACGACCAATGTTCGGCCTATTCTTGATTTTACCCTGGATCACGCTGTAAACGACGAACGACCTTATTTAAGGTTAGGAATTTTTGGAACAGAGGTATTAGGTCTTTTAGATTTTGGAGCTTCGAGAACGATTTGTGGAAGTAATGGATGGAAATTATTACAAAGCTTAGGCTTGGATATTGATACTTCGAAGAAGTCTAGTTGTCGCGTTGTCAATGCTCAAATGTGTGAAGTTATAGGGGAATGTTTAGTACCTTTCGTGTTAAGAGACAGGTTTAAGGTTTAATCGATTTTGATTGTTTTGGGAGTCCCTCATACTCTCATTTTGGGTTCAGATGTTTGGCGAGTAATGGGAATAGTTCCTGATTTGAGACACAATGAGTGGCACTTTTCTGAATCTCCTGTGACTTTAGGAGCAGTAAATCATCTACGCAGTTCATCTACCTTAACAGATCTCCAAAAAGCTCGATTAGATGCTTTAGTTGAAAGAAACCGTAAACTTATGGGAACTAGCCTTGGTTGTACTACTGTCTCGGAACACGTTATAGTGGGTTTTGCTCCTGCTATTAAACAACGGTATTACCCAGTATCACCGGTCATTCAGAAACATATTGATGGAGAGTTGGACGATATGTTGGCAGAGGGTGTCATTGAAAATTCGAGTAGTCTCTGGTCCTCTCCTATATTAATGTTTAAAAAGAAAGATGGGACGATGAGGTTTTGTGTTGACTTTCGTAAGCTAAATGCGGTGACTGAGAGGGATAGTTATCCTCTTCCTTATATAACGTCGACACTGGGTAAACTCAGGAATGCACACTACTTGTCTACGATAGACATTAAATCGGCTTATTGGCAAGTACCTGTTGCTGAGGCTTCTAGACCATTTACTGCCTTTACAATTCCTGGTGGGGGTCTTTTTCAATTTCGCCGTATGCCGTTTGGTCTTCACAACGCACCTGCTACTTGGCAGAGACTGATTGATCGTGTCTTGGGACCGGAATTGGAACCGAATGTATTTTTATATCTCGACGATGTGGTTATAGTGACGGAATTTTTGAGAAGCATTTAGAAATTTTGAATGAGGTATTTACCCGTTTGCGTAAGGCTAATTTAACAGTCAGATGGAGTAAGAGTTTCTTTTGTCGATCAGAGTTAAAGTATCTTGGCTATATGGTGAATCGTGAGGGTTTGCATGTGGATCCGGATAAGGTCAGGGCCATGTTGAATATTCCGACTCCGAAGTCAGTGAAAGAGGTGAGAAGTGTGATTGGTACGTTTTCATGGTATCGACGGTTTCTACCGGATTTTGCCAATTTGATCTCTTCTACTACGGCTTTGTTGAGAAAGAATCGTAAGTTTAATTGGACCACTGAGTGTGAACAATCGTTCCGAAACATCAAAGAATGCTTGGTTTCTGCACCTGTTCTTAATTGTCCAGACTTTAGTCGTCCGTTTGTCCTCCAATGTGATAGTTCTGGCTATGACGTAGTCGTGATAGTTCTGACGATGATCGTGTTATTAGTTATATAAGTAGGTCTTTAACCCGCTAAGAGCGTAACTTCTCAACAACAGAGAGAGAGAGAGAGTGTGTGTTTGGCAGTTTTATGGAGTATTGAGAAACTTCGTCCTTATTTAGAAGGTATACCTTTCACAGTGATCACGGATCATGCGTCCTTAGTGTGGCTACAAAATTTAAAAGATCCTACAGGTAGATTGGTACGATGGGCCATTAGGCTCCAACAATTCGATTTTAAAATAGTACATCGTGAGGGTAAGGACCATGTGGTGCCGGACCTTCTCAGTCGATCTTTTCCTGTTCTGGATTCTGTTGAAACACCATTTGTACCTACTGGCGATCTTTGGTATGATAGGATGTCTAGGGATGTTGTAGATAAACCATTGAAGTATTCTCAGTGGAGGGTTATTGACAATAGGGTTTTTAAATATGTTCGACCTTTTTCAGGATTTTTGAATTCAGATATTGATAGTTGCAAAGAAGTGGTTCCTAAAGGTGATCGTAAAAAGATTTTATACAGGTTTCATGATGAACCCCTTGCTGGTCATATGGGTGTTTTAAATACTTACAAAAGAATTTGTGTTAAATATTTTGGCCAAAACTTAAGAGTAAAGTATCACGTTATGTTCGGAATTGTCATCTTTGCGCTGCCCATAGAATAGATAACACTCCACCAAAAGGCTTAATGTCTCCTCAGCCTCGTGCAACTCATCCGTGGGAAATCATTGCTATCGATCTCATGGGCCCACTTCCTAGATCTAATCAGGGACATCAATAGATTTTGGTTGTTATGGATGTTTTCAGTAAATTTTCTCTAGTTTTTCCGCTCCGCTCGTCTAAAGCCATTCATGTTGTGAAAAGGATTGAGGAAGAAGTGTTCTTATTATTCGGTGTTCCACGGATGATCTTTTGTGACAATGGGGTACAGTATACATCTCGTGTATTTAAGGATTTAGCTTCAGCTTATGGGGTCGAAATTCGTTATTATGCTCTATACCACCCTCAGGCTAACCCCTCTGGACGTTATAATAGTACGTTGAAGACCATGATAGCTACCTATGTTTCGGATAATCACCGGGTGTGGGACGTTAATTTGGCAAAACTTGTTTGTGCTACTCGAACTGCTTTTAATGAGTCCATTGGCAGAGACCCATATTTTGTGAACTTCGGAAGGAAAATGGTTCTGGATGGAGGAAACTTTCAACGAAAAGGAAAAATGCGAGCAGTTGTTGGTGATGCTCCGACTGAAGAAGATATAGACAGTAAACCGGAGGTTTTGAGAGCAATTTTTGCTGATATGAGGAGGCGATTAGATAAGGCGTCTCAGAAAAATCAACATATTTACAATCTTCGAAGACGTCCTGAAGAGTTTTTATCACATCAATTAGTATGGCGAAGAAATTTTACCCTTTTGGATGCCTCTAATTAAAACTTGCTCCCAGATGGGTTGGAGCTTATTTGGTAAACAAGAAAGTAGGATCGTGGATGTAACAACTGAGTAGTGCCTCGATAGATTTGGGGTCCGGTGTGGATAGTGAGATGTATTTCTGCTGAACGACATTATTAAAAGCATCGGTTGATTTAGTAGGAGAAATAGCTTCTCATTATTTTCCGAATACTCAGTAGATTCTTGTTTATCGGATGACTGGTGTACACTGCACCTACGATAATTACACTCGGGACAATTGTTACAATTATTGCAGCAATTAGGATTAAATTACAAATGAAGAAGATATTAAAATGTTTACACATTTCAAAACATCTTACATTCGTAGGTTATATATGACTTGAAGTTCGCCCTCTTCTCTTTTCTAAACTGGTGTTTACAAATGGTCGTTGATTTTTTGTTTTTGGGTAAAAAGGTGACAGCATGACGTCATTGGGTGGTTAATTTGGTAAATGTGTTATTTTTCTCGGCTATAAAGGGGTTGCAGGTGATGGAAGGCCGTACAAGGTGTACATATGCGGAAAGGCCATCATCCCGTAATATATAATCGGATTCGACAAAGTTGTTGTTGTTGGAGTACCTGATGTAGGTACTCTAAGAGTGCTGTCAACGAGTGACAGATAACGGAAGTATGTCTCTTGAACGGGGTCTTGCTTTTGGAAGGAAGGCGGAAACGGCTTTCGATCCATCTTGTTTGATAGCCGCAAAAGAATGGGGACACAATTTGTCTGAGTCAAGGCTTTTGGGGGTTTTTTGACATCCCTATTCGGGGATAATATGTGTACCTATCATTAAAAGGTAAAGGTAAAGGGGCTAAATCGCACATATAGTTGATAAATGGGCGTTCATTTTTTTTGGAAGCTGAATGTCGGCATGTCTTCTTTTGTTCATGGAGACAGAAGTATTATAGGAGACCCTTGGTGAACAAGGATGCTTGTACCGGGTGCTAACGGTAACAGAATTTAGATGATGGTAGAGGTTTCCATACCTGCCGGACGTTGGTCTATTTTCTTGTTTCGGATGGGAGGCACCGGACACTAACTGTACTAGAATTTAGATGATGGTAGAAGTTTCCATACCTACCGGACGTTGGTCTATTTTCTTGTTTTGGATGGAAGGCAGCGAAGAAGGCCTAGTGTTGGAGTAACTTCAGCTAGACGATGAGTGTCATTATTTTGTGGTTTTAATTGACTATTTTCAGACTGTTGGTCTGTGTCCATTAAACTGGCAAGAACCACAAGTTTTTATCGAGCAGGGAACCATGTTGCCGTTTGAGCACTCCTAACATATTTAATCTTTTAACATCGACTTGGAGTCGCTATAAATATTATATAGTTATCATGTAAACCATATTTCTTAATGTTACCAATTTCATAAGGTTGCTAGTTTCATGTACTAAGCAGAAGTTGCCGTTTGAGCACTCCTAACATATTTAATCTTTTAACCTTTAACTACCCGCGCATCAAGTTATGACATAACTACACGCGTGGCGTACTTTGTACGCCCCAAGGAAATACACAATAACAGCGGATTTGTTTATTTTTTTTTTGAAAAAATACACTCAGTGGTTTGTTATAAACCTTATTCGACATCAGTGAATACTTGGAGTTCCTTCTCAGTAAGCCAATTGGGTTTTATAACTGGAATCATGGAATAACTGCATTCCACGATAAATAAAATTGCTAATAAAAAATTTTTTGAAATGTGATTTTTTACGGGAGAAAAAGTATTGTTTATAAAGAAAAATATATTTTGTGACATAATGACTAAAAAACAATTGAAATATGTACTTATATTACTACTTATATTAATATAATCGTGGCGTATATTGTCCAATACCGGAAACAACAAATAATAAACTGTAAATTACGATCTTCCCAGAAAACCGATTATAACGAAACTAAAACCAAATTGTAAAGCACATTCCAGTGATAGGTTAGAGACATAAACAAGGTCAAAAATTAAATTCTTAAATATATTTGCAGTAGAATTCTTATATCTGGCGTACAAAATACGCCAGCGCGTGTAGTTAAAGGTTAACATCGACTTGGAGTCGCTATAAATATTATATAGTTATCATGTAAACCATATTTCTGGATGTTACCAATTTCATAAGGTTGCTAATTTCATGTACCAAGCAGAACGCACTAAAGATGATCTGATCTAGATCGAAAACGTTTTGCGAATCCTTTTGGATGACTTTTATTGGTTTTTAATAAACTTTTTTATACCATTGTACGAACGAAGTTTTTACTTCTGTATGATTTTTTAAAAATTAAGTTTGAAATTGTAAAGAGAAAATTTGAATCTTTATGTAATATAAGACTTGATCAGTAGATAATGCGTTTAAATAAAAAAGCAAAAAATCTCTCTCTAAAAATATTTATTTATACATAGAAAAATTACAATAGTAATATTGTATAAGAAAACCAGTGATGTAGACGATCTACATTTCTTTCGGTACATAAAAATAGTTCAATGGCATGACAGGGGTTTGTAGCAGGACCAACGTTTCCAGTAGCAAGAAATGTGCCATCAAACTTGCAAACATCAATAATAAGGAGAAAAACCCCAAAAATGTGACATTTCTTGCTTAAAAATTCTGCTTTTTTTCTCCTCAAACGTAGATGTAATCGGTTGCATACAACATCTTGGTTTCTATTATTTCATTTATTTTGGACAAAATTCTACTTCTCCATCAGAATATCGAATGCCAAGCAGTTTTTTCTCCACGTATGATGCTGTCTTCTTATCATCAAGGCTTAGCGCATTGAATGGTTTTGGAGGTAAAAAGATGTAATGGCTTCGTTTAAAACCTATTTCGATGGTTAGTTCTTTGGGAACAAACCACCCGTCCACATCGAATCCCTGAATATATACGAATGCTACTCTCATGATGACTGCTCTTGTACTATGAAACTTTATGCGTCTAATTTAGACTTTTTACAATTTCAGTAAGAGGGAAGTACTCCATTACGCAATCGTGAATTATAATGCAGTAGGCCTTGGTATTTTGGGGAAAACCATTATGTGCTTCAATATCGAGTTTTACGTCAACAGTGGATGCTTTCATGCTTTCTTCTTGTTTCGAACAGTCCATGACGAACAATGCACGATTCTTGAAAGCTGAGAAATCGAGTAGAGGTCGCTTTTGTTGGGAATGTATGGAGCTGGGATAAAATTCGGTATAGTTGAAATAAGCCTCGTTGTAGTCAGATTTGCTAAAATCCAACTGCATTCTCTCGTTTGGCCAATATTCTCCACTTAAGGATAATCTAATACTTTGAATACTGATTTTGTCAGATAAGGTAGGATCAGCTGTAATCGTGTTACGTTTGCCTGTTTGAAAGAAAACAATGACAAAACGTTGTCTTTCAACTGATGTGCTAGTTTTAACGGCCAAACTTCACGCCTAGCACCTTTGGTAATGGCAGGCAATTCGTGCAATTTCCGCTTTCTAAATGGAATAACTATAGGTTGATCTTGTTGAATGGACTTCATTAGTTCTAGTTTAATTTCGTTATTTGGAAATATGTGCTTTACTCTGAGTTCAATGTTGGTGATGTTAATCTTTGCTTTTGTAGTTTCATCAGTAATAATTAAACAATCGTTGTCGTTTCGAGCTCGAACTAGTCTCATTGTTTGACGTCCACACGTACACATTGAATTATCGTTGAAAATGTTGAGAATATGCTTAAGAGGTATTTGTATGTTAAATGCAGTATCTGCATCGTGTAGAATGGGATCATTAGGGTAATTCCAACCTGACATAACCATATAATGGGAATATTCTTGATTGTAACACGTCATGGCACGTACAGCACTTACGATACTAGGATCCCGCACTGTTTCCATTTCCCGTACGCTTCCGCTATACGTACACGAATCGAAAAGAAAAGCACCCACATTATTTGCTAGTTTGACTGCGCCAGATCCTTGTTTATCGACGAGTGATCCTTTAATGCATAACAAGGTTTTAATCATTGCAAAAAACGAGTCAACTTGATAAATGTTAAATTCGACAATATCATTGCAGTTGAATAATTTGATGAATGGTGCATATGTTCGGTATTCGGTGTTTCGAATCTACTCATCAAACATTGGCTTACGATAAATATTAAAAATTGGAGGCATTAAGATATTGTCTGAACATTCTTGTTTTTTATACATTGTAGTCATTTTATTAGTATAAAACCAAGTGATTGTAAAAACAATTTGTTTGCGAACGTAAGATATTTCCGCTTAGACGGTTGCACAACTAATAGTGTTCGTTGGATACAATGTTGCCCTTAGACGGTTGCACAACTACTGGTGTTCTTTGGATAAGATGTTGTCGCTTGGACGGCTGCACAACTAATGGTGTCCTTTGAGCAGAAGATGACCTTATTACTAGCACAATTTCCCTCTTGAGAGCCAAGGCATTGATATTGGTAAGTTCACGCTGCGGCACAACGGGTAAATACAACAAATTGTGGGGAGTTTCGTCAATTGCGTACCCAGGATTTGATTGTATGACAAATTCGTAGATCGTATGAGCAGGTCTGTTACCGTCGAAGGCTCCAGTACTAATGTTACATTCAAAGCGTATACTAGATACTTTAATAATCCTAACAGGTAGATTCGAAGAATGTATCCGTCCAGGATTGAGTATTGCCGGAGAAAATCCCAATACTGTACCAAGGTTATCAGGTTGCTTAAACGAAATCCTATATTTGCTAAATATTTGACACTGCAACGTGTTGTGGTTAGGTTTCAGACTAAATATCGTTTCCGGTATAAGGTCATTGTCAGCACCTAGTTTCTTTTGTATGTATTCTTTAATATCGGAAATTTTATAACATACATCGGGAAAAGCAAAGTTTTGCCATTGGTTTTTGTCATTGCAGTAATAAAACTTGTTATTTTCAATGTTTCGTATACTGTTGTAGGAATGGAAGGTACGAAGAGCTATTTCATAATCTTTGTTTGGATCCAACACGAATGGTGTGGTGTAACGGAACGTTACTTAATGAAAATATTTTAATTAAAAATCAATAATTTAATATTTATAAAATGCTACTTTTCCATCTTGCAACACCGCCAACACTGGACATTAGTTCCACGAGTAGCCGCTGTCGCAAGTATCAAGAAGAACTGTCAAATTTTTAAAAAGTTTCACTGTTAGCTGAACCTCCAAATAAATAAGTTCCAAGTGGTCGGTGGCTTTTTGAACAAAAAAAGGAATCACCTTTTAGTTATTTTTTTTTATACGGAAGCTATCGTAATTAAGTTGAAGGAGGAGAAAGTTTTGTTTTGTTGAAGAAGAAAAGTATTAATTTGGTAAAAATTTGGGATGATTGCTATCGGGTAAGTTGTATTATTATTTCATTCATATAGGAAGCCATATTGATGACCGGAAAATTTATAATTTCCATAAATTCTTTTCATTTCTTCTTGTCTTTATTATATATTTCGACTAACTATCTATAGATACAATTTTTAATATCATTCCTAGCTCTAAATCCACATGTTTCTATATAAAATTCCATAAAGTTATTCAAGGTCAAGTGGAACCTATGTTTTTGGCACAGAAAAAAAAAACAACACTTCTTTTAATGGATCCTGACCAGTTTTTATTGGAAGTTTAACTTCCAACTTATTTCCTAATTCCATAAAAATTGATTACCCAAATTAACAATGGGTTTGTATCTTTTAGCCACTTGGAACCACTTAAATGTTCATCCCACTAACATCGGGGATGAAATAAAAAAAAACAGCAGCAGTCACGGGGTAGCCTAGGAGCTGGAATCGTCTTTTGAGTTGGTTTTTGGACTACCATTATTTTGTTTGGAACTTTGGAAAAGACTTTACGTTAGTTGGTGTTGGACAGTGATTAAGTTTTTTTTTATTATTATTCTCAAGAACATTAATTTTTTCTAAATAATTGGAACATTAAATATCTATTAAAAATATCAAATTAAATAAGTTTACATTATACTCCACTAAGTTAGTCATAATTTTTCAAACAAAAAACAAAAGAAATAATTTAAATGTTTTCAATTTTTAATAATAAATAATACCTCCTCTTCAAGGCTTCAAATTTGCATTTTTCTAATAAATTAATTTCTTTTGTTTCTTTTCTCACGTGTAAAGGTAATTGAGCTCAACTATCCGGAGAAAATTTGGTAATTTTTTTTTATATATTATAATTAATGAACCTTGGCTTTTGTCCCCCTCAGGGTAATTGACCATTTAACTTGTTTTTTATTATTGTAACCGCACATGAAGTTAGAGTTTTACCTCGAGTAGTGTGTCGGTTCATTTTTGTACCATAAATTGGATTTGACATTTCAAACCAATTTTTAGGGGTGGACTTTGTTCCTCTTTTGTTTAAACTACTCTGTAGACTGTAAATTGTACATACTTTATTAGTAAAATATTTTTTATTAATTTTAGGGTATACCTTGTTGGTACATATACAAATTTTTTGTACATATAAGTAAAAGCTAAATACACTATTGATTGGGTTGTATAATATTTCTTTTATTACCTAGTGGTTGTCATATGTTTCTAGGTTTACTAATTTTATTGTCATAGCAACTAACTAGTACGAGTGCAGCAGTATAGGATACCTGGTAGAGCCATAGTCTACGCTCTACTGGCGCCCACGATTTATTGTTATTTTTCTATATTTTCTAGTCTTTGTTCATCTTGATATTCCCTTTATATCCATCATCTATATTCTGTAGATTTACTGTCTTTGACGGCGCGAAAATTGGCCGAACTATCCTTGAGTATCAAGGGCTCATTCTCTTCTATACCCTGCTAGCTTAACTACAGTCAGTTTCATCCATCTACTTCTGTTTCTGTCAATAGTTTACCATCTGACTTTTTCATTTCACATTCCCATACAAGTACTACTTGTACGCTAAGGTAGTATTTGTTACATTTACTTCCCAACGTAGAAGCCCCTTCATTCCAATACATTTGCTTCCCCTTCTTTGTCTACTTCTGTTGGAGTTTAGATATTTCTCCCAACGGTTACTCAAACAGAAGTACCCCACATTTTTGTTACAGTGACGTATCCCAACGTGGTGCCATCTTAGGTCAAAGACAGTATTTTCTTTAGGTCATATTTTCTCTTTTATCTAAGTTTCTGTATTATTTTCTGTTGGTATTCCCTCACATCTTGTTGTTGATTTATTTTATCCCTAATTTTGTTATTACTATTTTTCAGGTACTCTTATATTGCTGTATTGTTAGATAAATATTTAAATACCCTATTTTTTGCTTATAGTTGTACAGCTGGCAGTCTATATTGGAGTTTATAATTTATTAGGAGTTTATATAATATATATTTTATTATTTAATTAAGATATTAAATATAGATTTGTCAGAATAAGATAAAAGATTGCTGATGCTAACTGGAAGGCTAATGTTAAGGTTAATTAAACCTAAATATAAGTTTTGAGTCTGATCCCTATGATTAAGACAATCCAAGAATACATGGTTCAGATCCCCGATGGACTCATAGTTACACGGACAGAAGGGAGTTTCATAGATTCCAATCCTATGTAGATGCTCTGGAAAAAGGCCATGGTTAAGTTTTAGCCGGGTTATTAATGAGGAATGTACTTTGTTATAATTGTAGTTAAAATGAGGTATACATTTGGGTAATAATGGGTGAATAGAAAAGTAATGATTTCTTGATGTCTGCTGAACATCTTCGTATTTGGACCTCCATCTTTCCCTGCCAACACTTCTGATAACAGAAAATAGGTCTTTGAAGTTGAAAATGTTTGTGATTTCTGGTATCTCGGATGTATTTTTTGCCATTCCGTCCACTATTTCGTTTCCAACCACTCCGCTATGTCCTTTAACCCACAGTAAAGTAACTGTTTTTTTAGTGGATTTTAGATTATGTAATGTTTTTTTGATATCAAGAATACTGGAGTTTTGGAAATTATCTAATGGATGGCTACAAATAGCTTGTAGTACTTCCTGAGAGTCTGAGACTACTACAACGTTCTCGCAATAATTAGAAGCACACCAAGTTAGTGCTTTCTGTATGGCAGCAGCCTCGGCTGTAAAAATAGAACAGCAATCCGGAATTCGGTATTTTTCTGAATAATTGTTGTTTGAAACAAAAAATGCGAAACCAGTACTTTCATCTGTTTTTGATCCATCTGTATAAATTACTGTTAAATTTTTCCCTAATTTGTTTAGTATGGATTTAAATATAAGATTTGTTAAAGTTGGCAAGTCTGAATAAGATGGCATTATAATGGTTGGTTTGTCTATCAGAACTTCAAAGTCATGTTCGAAAATAGGAAATTTTGGTAGCTGTGAAATATAAGGTTGGTAAAGATTCGTATCGATAAAAGATTCTGTAAGAGGAGGCGAATTTTTTATCCTCCAGTAAGAATTTGTTAAATTTTCTGTCGAAAGCAGACCTATTTTGTGAACCATAGTTGTATTAAACGTTCTGCATTTTATTAGACATTTGTTTGCTAATATTTGCCTACGTATGTATAAAGGTGGTTCTTGAGCTTCTGCTAGAACTGCATGACTTGGTGAGGACATCATAGCTCCTAGACAGATTTTTATAGATTTATATTGTATTCTGTCTAGTGTTAAAAGATTTGTTTTGCAAGTAGAACCATAAAGAATACAGCCATAATCTAGAATGGATCGTATGTAGGATCTATAAAACATTAAGGAAATATATTGGTCTGCACCCCAACTTTTTTTGGAAACGAAACGCAGAAGGTTAATTCCACGCTCTGACTTTTGTTTCACATATTTTATATGGCTAGACCACAAGAGTTTTTTATCTAGGATCATGCCCAGATACTTATACTCTTCTTCTAAGGGAAAAGCATAATCACCTATACGGCATTTGCCTCTGATTTTTTGTCTACGTCTTGTAAAACATACAATCGAAGACTTATCTTTTGATATGCTAAATCCCATGTTTTTAACCCACCTATCTATATTCCTAAAGTTACGTTTTAGATCAAACATACAATCATCGTAGGATTTATGGCTGGTATATAAACATATATCATCGGCATACTGTATTATTTTACATTTGTCATCTATCAGGTCATGCAGATCTGCAGTGTAAACATTAAATAACAAAGGGCTTAGAATTGAGCCTTGTGGAAGACCGTTATATAATATTCTTGGACCGTGTAATACATTATTATGGTCCCGTAAATATATTTTTCTGTTAACATACAAATTTAATATATTTACAGATAATCTTTTATCGATACCACATGCCACCATTTTTGAATATAATATATCCAAATCAACCACGTCATACGCACCCTTTAAATCTATAAACAAACATAGCATAAATTCGTTCTTTGAGAAGCAAAGTTGAATATCCGAAACTAAATGTATGAGAGCATCAATTGTGCCTCGACCTCTACGAAATCCATACTGTGAATAGGGAAAAACTGCTTTACTTTCTAAAAGATGTTCTACTCTCAATTTTATTAGTCTTTCAAGAGATTTTGTTACACATGATAATAAGGAGATGGGCCTATAAGATGATGGAAGTTCTGGATTTTTGTTGAATTTAAGTATAGGACATATTATGACTATATTTTTTAAAGTGTCGCAATATTCTTGTTTCAACCACCAATTATTAAAGATTTGTAAGAGAATGTGTTTAGCATTTAATGGCAATTTGTCCAATATTTTATAGGTAAAACCATCTAAACCAGGTGCTGTATTTCTGCTTTTTTTAAGAGCAAACTCTAGTTCTGAAAAAGTAAAAGGTTTTGACATGTGATCTATGTTAGTATTAAAACGAAAAATGTATATGTTATTATCAGCAATATTACCTGGGGCAGATGAAGGTGCAAGTTGATCTAGTAATTTATTAATGAGATCTTCAGAAAGTTGTGGTTTCTTATTGTATTGATTATTGTTGGAAAATGATCTTACAGTTCTCCAAATTTTTGAGAGAGGAGTACTTTTGTTCAAGCTATTTAAAAAATGAATCCAGCTACATTTTTTTTTTTCATTTTAAATAACAGTCTGGTTTGGGCTGCAATGTTTTTATAAATTATGTAATTATTATAGTTACTTTGCAATCGGTATGCTTTTAAAGCTTCTGATCGTTTTTTTATTATATGTGTACATTCCTCATCCCACCAATAGGGCCTTGGGGTTGAAGGAGTAAAGGGTTTCTTTATGGGCATAGATTTAGAGGCGACAATGGAAATAGTTTGAAAAAGTTGAGCTGTCTGCTCATCGTTTGAAAGATCATCGGTTGTTGAAAAGGTAGAAAGTTGATTCTCTAAATATGTATGGAACAGTTTCCAGTCAGCGCGGGATTCATTCCATTTGGTTGGTGGATTAATAAGAAAAGAAGAAGGATTAATTTTAAGTTCTATTTTAATAGGAAAATGATCGGATCCCAGTGTGTCAGAGTGTACTGACCAGTTTATACGGTTTGTTAATGTAGCTGATGTGATAGTCAAATCAACGGCAGACTGATTCCCACTTGGACCGATTCTAGTAGGTGTTCCGTCATTTTGAAAGACTAGTTCGAGAAAATCCATACTTTCGACTAAAGTTCTACCATTACGGTCATCCGGGATCGGACCCCACATGCAATGGTGGGCATTAAAATCACCACAAAAAACTGTTTTATTAAAATCAAATTGTTTGAATAAATGTATCCAATCTGTTTTATCTACTCTGATGTCAGGAGGTCTATATATAGACACAAAAGATATATTAATTTTATTAAGTAAGACTGCACACACTTCTATTCCACTATTAAAATTATAGTTAATATTTATTATTTGATAATCAATGCTCTTTAATATGAAAATACCTACGCCACCATATCCGCTGTCACGACATTTTGAAACAAAATTATATCCTTTTAATTTAAAATCCATTTGGCTTTTCAACCAAGTTTCGGATAAAATAATAATATCTACATGAAAATTATTAATATAATTTACAAGATTATCCCTATTGCTAACTAAAGATCTACAATTCCATTGTAAAATATTTAATAATGATTGACTAGGCTGATTGTGTTTATCCATTTGGAAGTTAGTGACTGCTGTCATTAAGACTAGTCCCTATATTATCCGTTTCTGTGTTAGTACCTGTATCTTCTAGATTATTAGAAATAAGTTTTCTTAATTCATTTTCTAAATTGCATATGGGTTGAGATTGATTAATAGTATCTATGAGTTGGTTTATATGAGATGTCACAAGTAATATAAGTTTCTCTTTATAGTCAATAAATTCGTCCCTGTAAGGATTAGGGATTATCGGATTAGATTTAGGGGTGGGTCTTTTGCTAGTTGAGGCAGAGGAATGGGGTAGAATTGGAGGAGAAGTTGCTTTACGTTTATTAGCTGTATTTGTTGTGTTGCTAAATCTTTTTGCCGGATTATTTAATGTGAAATTAGAGGTATTGTTAGTTGGGTTAGGTAAGCTTGGAAAATTAGTAATGTTATTTAAAATAGCAAATCTATTATTAGTAGTTATTTTTGCGTAGTTCGGGTTGTTATGTAGTTGCTCTGCTTCTTTGAAATTTATATTTTCTGTTGCCATTATTGTCTTGATTTTTCTCTGTTTCTCGTATATTGGACACTTTCTTGACAACGAGGTGTGCTCGTTAGTTTTACAATATATGCATAGATTATTTCCACTACAATTTTCTTCTGTATGAGAAGTGTCTGTACATTTTTTACATTTACTCTCCTTGGATTTACATAATCTAGAGCTGTGTCCGTACATAAGACATTTGTAGCATTGCACCACTGGATGCACGTAAGGATCAACTACGAAGTTACATAAGTTAATTATTATGTTTTGGGGAACTTCATTGCCCAAAAATTCTACAATAATTATTTGTCTTGGTACTAATTGAGTAGTACCGTCGCTGTTGGTTATTTTTCTTTGCATTCTTTGTACATTCACCACCTGCTTTTCAGAAATGATTGCGTCTTTCAGGTAATCCTCCGAAAAGAACGTGTCAACCATTCTGACTACGCCCTTTCTGTGCGTGTAAAATTTAGGGATATATGCTATTAGATCGTTTTTTACCCTACTAATACCTACCGTTTTTATGTCTACTACATCATGTTTTATTAAAGGATCATTTAACAAAAAAGAACCGACCCTGATTGGAAATAATCTTCCAATACTAGAATTTTTATGTTCAATATAAACAAAGAATGGTGCCTTGTCATCAGATTTATACCTATTATCAAAATCGATTAAATTATTTACAGACCTGTTGTTATCCATATTAGTTTTTTTAGAGTTGTTTTGGTCAGGCGGTTCGCCAGAACCTATTGACTCTGCTTCCATATTTACCTAGTTTTTGTTGAAAAACTTTATGACTCTAATATATCAGTTTATTAGCACTAATTAAATAAATTCACAAAATATCACAATAGCAATTATTTTGAAAACACCGAAGACAATAATATTGGAGCGACCTTCACTCTATGATTGTCGAAACGATACTCTAACTAAAACATATATTATTCTATACATTTGAATACATTCAGACAATATTGGTATATTTTTAGGATCAACTAATTGTTGACCAAATATATAGGTACATATTTTTTTTTCAGAGCTATTTTTGAACATAACTGAAAATTATTTTCATTACTCACATTTACATTGATAACCTGATTATAATTATTGGTGAGATTTGTTGATTCTGTTGGTGTGTTGCTAATATTTTCTTCATAGATACCCTTACAAACTTAAATATACTTTGCTGGTCACATTTTTTATTTTTATTGTTTCATTGTTTGTTTTTCCTCTCATCATATGTGCCTTTCAGCCAGAGCATTTGTTAGTTAAGGAATTAGATTACGAGTTGAGGATAAGGGACATAGAGGTCGAAGAATCCGATAAAGTTGATAGAAAACGCAGTCTATTGCGGGGTGCTCTTAAACAAGAACAAGGGAATAGGAGTTTCCGACAAATTTCTGCTGCAGCTATTCCTTTTCCTGAACAACAACAGGGGATAAACGAGACGATTGAGGATCTTGCTAAAAAGATATCTGATTTTAGAGGGACTGTCCATGATAGCATGTATTCTAGGTGCATATCACGTCTTGCTCATATCTCTGGTCGTGTTCATTTACTATCTTGCTCTGATGAGGAACAACAAACTTACAAGCGCTCTATGTCCATTAGGATTCTTGGTTTAGAGGGCGAACTTGATTCTCGAGTATGTCCGATAGCCACCTCCACTCCTACTTCTTCTGTTCAAGTAGCTAACTCTTTCTTACACCCCAAACCTATTCACATACATAAGTGGGGAATTTCATTTTCTGGTCAAGGTCACTACGATCAAGTAATTACATTTTTGGAAAGAGTGGAATGTCTCCGTATTTCAAGAGGTGTGAGTGAGGATGATCTTTTTGCAGCTTCTGCTGAATTATTTACAGGTCCTGCATTTACTTGGTATATGAATAATCGTAATAGTTTTTCCACTTGGTCTGAGTTAGCTCAGAAATTAAAATCTGATTTTCTCCCGTATTCTTTTCAAGATGACCTCTTAGACGAAATAAAGAACCATAAACAGAAACCAAATGAACCTGTGACTATGTTTATTAACACAATTTTGGGCATGTGTAGTCGACTTGAGACTTCTCTAACAGACTCTGCCAAAATAAAAATCATTCTCAAATGTCTGTTACCTTCTTACCATAAGCAATTAGCTTTGATGGACATTCAAAGTATCACAGACCTCACTGAAAAGTGCAAACGTTTGGAGGAAACGTTATCTTGGTCTTCTCCACCTTCTTCCTCATCTCGACAATCACCTATTTCTTCCTCTCAGCCAAGTTCTTTTAGGCCCCGTTCATGGCAAAATAAGGGTCCTGAACGGAATGTTTCGGCATTGAGTTCTGTTGTCTGCTGGAATTGTTATCTTCCGGGTCACACGTTTGTTGGGTGTGAGATCCCTCAAAATCGTATTTTCTGCCACGGTTGTGGTCGAGAAAATATCCTCAAACGGAACTGTTTCAAATGTTCGGAAAACGGAACGTTGGAGGTCCGTCCCCTGAGCGTTTCTCCTTCCACTTCCCTATCAGGGAACCAAACCCCAGCATCAACAGAATCTGCAAGTCCAAGCACGTCAAGCAACACAAACCCATCTCCCAGTCGGAAGGGAAAAGGGGTGTCATCCAAAAGATCAGCACGCACCACAGATCAGAATCAATCAAAACAGTAAGCTCTAATTGTGATATATTAAGTCCACATGGTTCAAGTGATCATAGATGGTCATCCATAAATACTCCTTTAGTTGATAGTGTTGAACATAATGGTAAGTGTAGTAGTGAAGTAGTTCCCTTGTCTATACCCGTTTCTAGTTTTGTTAGTAATGATAATATGTCTGTGTTGTTACCCCATAATTTTGATAACCAAGCAGATCCTTTAGGTTTTGATATAAATTCTTTATTAGTCAGAAAACACAATGATAACCGACCGTATCTTGAAATTGAGATATTAGGACAATCATGCTTAGCTCTATTAGATAGTGGCTCAAATATTTCTTTAATAGGTTCTTATTCATTAAAGTTACTAGAAAATACTGATATTACTATTATGCCTATTTCTTCTTTGCAAGTGTCTACTGCAGATGGTACAGTTCAGTCAATTACAGGTAAATTTGAGACAGACATCTTAGTTGCTAATATTCGGAAAACAATTACATTTTATATCATACCTTCTGTTCAAAACTCCATAATTCTGGGCATGGATTTCTTAAATACATTTAACAGCACATTGAACTGTTCTGACTTTTCAGTTTCTATATCATCATTCAATTTGTCCACCCTCAGTGCTATTCGTGAGTTTTCTAGTTTGTCTGTCAGGGAACAAAAACAACTAGAGAATATCATTTCTAAATTTTCATCGATTTCTTCTAAAGATAAATTAGGCCGTACTCATCTAATGTCTCAAACTATTGAAGTGAATACTTCAACCCCTTTTCGACAATATCAGTATCCCATACCTCAAGCATGGCAGGCAGATTTAGAAAAGGAGGTTGATTCGATGCTCTCCTTAAATATTATCGAACCGTCCAAGTCTTGTTATTGCAGTCCGCTTTGGCTCATAAAAAAGAAGGATGGATCCTTTAGAGTTTGTTTCGATGGTCGGAAATTAAATAGTATCACTGCTAATAGGGACGCTTATCCTATCCCCAGAATAGATGTTATCTTAAGCAAACTTCAGAATGCTAAATACATCTCTTCCATTGATCTATCTAAGGCCTTCTTACAAATTCCTTTGAGTGAAGAGAGTAAGAAGTATACCGCTTTTGCTGTCAGTGGGAAAGGGCTATTTCAATTTGTTACCATGCCTTTCGGTCTTGTTTCTGCTCCCCAGACAATGTGTCGTTTAATGGACTTGGTTATCGGTCCACAACTTGAGCCATATGTCTTCTATTATCTAGATGATATTTTAGTTGTTACTCCTGATTTTGATTTACATATTGAAATATTAGGCAAGCTATTTTCACGCCTTAAAGAGGCTAATCTTACGGTGAATTTAGATAAATGTAATTTTTGTCGTCCTAATTTAAAATTCCTAGGATACGTTGTTGACAGTCAAGGTCTGAGGACAAATCCGGATAAAGTATCTGCTATTAAGGACTTCCCCATACCTAAAACCACCACCCAGTTACGTAGGATCTTGGGAATGTGTGGATACTATCGCCGGTTTGTGCCTTCTTACTCTACTTTGTTGTCACCTCTTACTGACCTTCTTAAGAATAGGAAAAAGGGCCAGACTATTACCTGGACTCCTGAGGCTGATGATGCTTTCCATCGCATTAAAGAAGCCCTTACCAGTGCTCCAGTCATGACCTCTCCTGATTTCAAGGAACATTTTTACCTCATGACTGATTGTTCGAATACAGCTTCAGGTGGTGTACTCTTTCAGATGAAAGACGGTTCGGAACACCCCACAGCTTACACGAGCAAGAAGCTGAATAAGGCTCAGAAAAATTACTCCACTACTGAGCGTGAACTCCTTGCCATCATTCATGGCTTGGAGGCATTCCGTTATTATTTGGAAGGTCGTAAGTGCACACTTATAACTGATCATAGTTCGTTGTTGTGGTTGCATTCTATGCGTAATCCATCCCAACGATTATCTCGTTGGATTTGTAAGTTATCAGCGTTTGACTATAATATCGTACATCGCAAGGCTAATGGTGTTGTAGTAGCTGATGCATTGTCTCGAACGTTTGATGTCAACCTTCTTGACATATCCACCTTAGTTCCGGATACATGGTATCAGAATATGTTGGAGAAAGTTACCCAAGAACCTGGTCAGTACCCTGATTTCAGAGTAGAGAATAATGTCCTATATAAACATGTTATCAGTCCTATAGAGTCACTGTCGAATATGTCTGACTGGAAAATAGTAGTTCCAACAGCTAATAGGAAAGAAGTCTTGAGAAATTTTCATGATGATGTGACATCAGGTCACTTCGGGTTTTATAAAACTTTTTGTAAAATAGCTGATTTATATTACTGGCCTGGTCTGCGCAATTCGGTCAAGAAATACATCTCTAGATGTAGAGTTTGTGCAACCTGCAAGCCAAGTAACCTACCTCAAGCTGGACTCATGGGTTCCTTCAGGAACATTAATTTTCCTTGGCAAATGATATCATTAGATCTTATTGGACCATATCCACGTAGCTATAAGGGTAATACATGTTGTTTGGTAGTTGTGGATTATTTCACTAAGTTTCCCTTAGTTTTTCCTCTTCGTCAGGCCACAACTCCAGCCATTTTAAAATATTTAGAAGAACAAGTTTTCTTACTATTTGGGGTTCCTCAAATAGTATCATGTGATAATGGACCACAATTTGTGTCCAAAGCTTTTAAAGATCTCTTGAGTAAATACAAGGTCCAAAAGATTTTTTATAATGCTGCATACCATCCGCAGGCAAACCATACTGAGCGTGTTAATCTCAGTATCGTAACTGCACTAAGGTCTTATACTTATATGGATCATAGAGCTTGGGATCAATATATTCATTCAGTCGCTCAGGCCATTCGTACTTCTGTTCATGAAGTCACCCAATGTTCTCCAGCCTATCTTAATTTTGGAAGAAATGTTCCATTGTCTGGTGACTATTTTGGATTAATTTCTGAGAATCGTACTACTCTTCCTCAGATTTCGGAGAATCTTCGTCGTCTGGAAGATCTCCAACAGTTACCCCCCATTTTTGCTGACATTAGGAAAAAGTTAAAAACTTCTTACCTCAGGAATCAGAGTCAGTATAATTTAAGGAAACGAGATTTGCGATTCTTTGTTGGTGATCGGGTCTTAAAGCGTAATTTTGTAAAATCCAGTAAGGGTGATGCCATTTCTGCAAAGTTTTGTCAGAAATATATCCCGTGCACGGTCATGAGGGTATTATCTCCTTTAGTGTATGAATTAAAGGACAATTCGACGAACAAACGAATTGGTCAGTTTCACATAAAGGATTTACTACCTGATAATACCATGGACGAGGTTGGTTCTTCCTCTTCAGACGAAAATTAGCTAAACAGAGTTGTTTAAGCTAATATCTTCCTCTGTTGTCTTTAGCTCGATTTTTACTGCGGTTTGTTATTTTAATCTAATGTTGTTTTGTCACCAGATAGGTTTTAGTTACATGGATTAATTTTTATCTTTTGGCAGTTTTTGGAGACTTCAATTTATTAGGTAATTATTGGATATGTAGTACCATATGTGTGAGTTCATCATTTTTTTTGTAATATAAATTGTGCATTTTAATTACTATCAGTTAATAAGCTTACTAGGTACTAGTCCTGTCATCAGCAATATAAAATAAATAGGGACTCAGACTTATTTCTTTTTGTTCTTTTTGATATACATCCACTACTTTTGATAGGAAGGATGATTTATATGTTTATATAATATATCTGGCAATGTAGACTCATACAACTACTCATATTTATCTGAAAGGGGACTACGTTGTACACTACTATATCTTGACTTGTGTGTTACCTTTTGATATTTGATTATCTGCTATTTGTTTTATATCCTGTTATTGGATTTGCCATATTGGAAAGATGTTACAGTTTAATTTGCTATTGGTTTACCTTATCTATGTTGTCACGGATGTCCTAAATACTTCACAATAATTTATATCCTTATTAATATACAGTATGAACCTGGAATTAGTTGTAATTTAGATTTGGGTATGGATTCTTGTGTCTTTCATATTATTTCCTCTAAGAATTAGTCTGTGTGTACTAGGATTTAGTGAATACGTGGGTTCGAAGTTGTTGTTCGGTACGTGGCCAGTGCTGTTCGATTAAATTTCGTAATCGTATGTCTTTCATGGCAGAGTACACAGATGTTTATTCGTCATAACCATGTTCAATCATGAAATGATTGATCCTTTTTGTTGGATAATGACAACCATTTTTAGTGTAATTATCTAATTATTCCAGTTACCTTGTTACAGGTTGATAGGGAAGTTTATTTAGTTTATATTATGTCTCTTATTCATAGAGTTTGTGCTTTGACTATCCCTATACCTAGCAAGTTCATTTGATTCCATATTTAGGGTATTTAGACAGATGAGTTGTTATTGTCATTATATTGTTACTTCTTTCCTTAGGCAAAAGTTGTTGTTTAGATTCAGGTATATTTCCTAGATAATCCTACATATGTGAGAACATATGTTAAATCTACAGTTTTATTTAAAATTGTTTGCTTGTTCTCGACATTTTTCTGTTACCCAGATAGTGGTATCACAGAACAGAATATTAGTTCACCACTTTATTTTTACTTATTATTGTGTCTGGTTATTGGCATACATCTGCTGTAGCAACATGCTATAACTAGCGAATACCAGCACGAATCAATTTTATTTAGTCACCGAATTCCTTTAGTCGATATACTTTAGGTATTTATCTTATTTTCGGTTTAATTGATTACATCTCTGTTGGTTAGTATGGATAAGTGTGACATACATTACCTCACACTTTGTTCATTTTTTTTTGTTTATTAGATTGGGTTCATGGATGCTATTGTAACTCGATATAAGGATGGAATCGATCTATGGCTGTCCTTTTGTTCTAAACCATAAATTCTATATCTATATCCAATAGATTAGTTTGGTATAAGGTTTAGGTAGACCTAAGTTATTTATTTTATATAGTGTTAATGAGAATTGGTCCATAAATCTTCCTGATCGTTCTTCTCTGGATATGCTTTTATGAATCTGGTGTCCATTGTTAGTCCGATTTTGGATAGCGTCCGATTGCTCACTTATTTTGTGTTAATTATTTCCTTGTTATATTAGTATTATTTGGTATTAGTGAGAATTGTTCCAAAAATCTTCCTGGTTGTTCTTCTCTGGATATGCTGTTATAAATCTGGTGTCCATTGTGAGTTCAATTTTGGATTAAGTGTTCAATTCTTCATTTTCTTTAGTCAATCATTACTATGATTTTATTTTAGTATAGCTACTAGTTCCGTATTGTGCGAAATGGATCACATTTTTGCCTGGTTGTTCGTCCTTGGATATGCCATCATAAATCTGATGTCCATGGATAGTTCAATTTTGGATCTTGTCCATACTTTTTTTCTTGATCTATAAATTTTTTATCATGCGAATCAACGTGTAAAAAAATAGACTACTATGGTTAGTGATATTTTAAGTTTAGAAAAAAAAAATTTGTACCTAAATTTTTTTTTCATCAAGTTGGAGGGGAATGTAACGCAACGTTACTTAATGAAAATATTTTAATTAAAAATCAATAATTTAATATTTATAAAATGCTACTTTTCCATCTTGCAACACCGCCAACACTGGACATTAGTTCCACGAGTAGCCGCTGTCGCAAGTATCAAGAAGAACTGTCAAATTTTTAAAAAGTTTCACTGTTAGCTGAACCTCCAAATAAATAAGTTCCAAGTAGTCGGTGGCTTTTTGAACAAAAAAAGGAATCACCTTTTAGTTATTTTTTTTTATACGGAAGCTATCGTAATTAAGTTGAAGGAGGAGAAAGTTTTGTTTTGTTGAAGAAGAAAAGTATTAATTTGGTAAAAATTTGGGATGATTGCTATCGGGTAAGTTGTATTATTATTTCATTCATATAGGAAGCCATATTGATGACCGGAAAATTTATAATTTCCATAAATTCTTTTCATTTCTTCTTGTCTTTATTATATATTTCGACTAACTATCTATAGATACAATTTTTAATATCATTCCTAGCTCTAAATCCACATGTTTCTATATAAAATTCCATAAAGTTATTCAAGGTCAAGTGGAACCTATGTTTTTGGCACAGAAAAAAAAACAACACTTCTTTTAATGGATCCTGACCAGTTTTTATTGGAAGTTTAACTTCCAACTTATTTCCTAATTCCATAAAAATTGATTACCCAAATTAACAATGGGTTTGTATCTTTTAGCCACTTGGAACCACTTAAATGTTCATCCCACTAACATCGGGGATGAAATAAAAAAAAACAGCAGCAGTCACGGGGTAGCCTAGGAGCTGGAATCGTCTTTTGAGTTGGTTTTTGGACTACCATTATTTTGTTTGGAACTTTGGAAAAGACTTTACGTTAGTTGGTGTTGGACAGTGATTAAGTTTTTTTTATTATTATTCTCAAGAACATTAATTTTTTCTAAATAATTGGAACATTAAATATCTATTAAAAATATCAAATTAAATAAGTTTACATTATACTCCAATAAGTTAGTCATAATTTTTCAAACAAAAAACAAAAGAAATAATTTAAATGTTTTCAATTTTTAATAATAAATAATACCTCCTCTTCAAGGCTTCAAATTTGCATTTTTCTAATAAATTAATTTCTTTTGTTTCTTTTCTCACGTGTAAAGGTAATTCCGGAGAAAATTTGGTAATTTTTTTTTATATATTATAATTAATGAACCTTGGCTTTTGTCCCCCTCAGGGTAATTGACCATTTAACTTGTTTTTTATTATTGTAACCGCACATGAAGTTAGAGTTTTACCTCGAGTAGTGTGTCGGTTCATTTTTGTACCATAAATTGGATTTGACATTTCAAACCAATTTTTAGGGGTGGACTTTGTTCCTTTTTTGTTTAAACTACTCTGTAGACTGTAAATTGTACATACTTTATTAGTAAAATATTTTTTATTAATTTTAGGGTATACCTTGTTGGTACATATACAAATTTTTTGTACATACAAGTAAAAGCTAAATACACTATTGATTGGGTTGTATAATATTTCTTTTATTACCTAGTGGTTGTCATATGTTTCTAGGTTTACTAATTTTATTGTCATAGCAACTAACTAGTACGAGTGCAGCAGTATAGGATACCTGGTAGAGCCATAGTCTACGCTCTACTGGCGCCCACGATTTATTGTTATTTTTCTATATTTTCTAGTCTTTGTTCATCTTGATATTCCCTTTATATCCATCATCTATATTCTGTAGATTTACTGTCTTTGACGGCGCGAAAATTGGCCGAACTATCCTTGAGTATCAAGGGCTCATTCTCTTCTATACCCTGCTAGCTTAACTACAGTCAGTTTCATCCATCTACTTCTGTTTCTGTCAATAGTTTACCATCTGACTTTTTCATTTCACATTCCCATACAAGTACTACTTGTACGCTAAGGTAGTATTTGTTACATTTACTTCCCAACGTAGAAGCCCCTTCATTCCAATACATTTGCTTCCCCTTCTTTGTCTACTTCTGTTGGAGTTTAGATATTTCTCCCAACGGTTACTCAAACAGAAGTACCCCACATCATTGTCACAGTGGGAGGTTGAAATGAAAATGTATAATTGGTACTAACTACTCTTAACAACTGCGACATGATGACTGATTCAAGTCGATAGATTAATAATAGGTTTATTGACAAGATGCTTGAGAATCGGGTGGTCCATCCCAGTGAGTCCTCCAATCTGGTCTGTTGTAATGTACGAAGCAGAAAGAAGTATCTGTTAAATTCTCCTCGATATTCCCCAGGCAATTTATGCCATATACTTAACAGTTCTAAAGGTCTAACAGTCCTTATAATATACTCTAGCGGTATGTATTTTAGTTCTTCTTCGCTATATTCTGTAAAATATTTTTCGCGAAACCTATGGGCGATCAGCAATCTACTACTGTCCATTATATAAAAACTTTAAGCAGAAATGAATACAAATGATTTTATTGAAAGTTTGATACTGATGATTATTGTAGAAAATTCTGGCACGTGCACTGTGCACCCAGATATTTCACAAGTTCTTTGGTCGACTTCAAATTGCCAAATGAATCGAAATATTCAACGTCGTTTATCTTTCTATATGCTACTTAATGTGTTCCGTTATGTGTGGACACATCCAAATTAACTATTGCATATTCTCGTTTTCGAGGACCGTCTCTAGGCAGAGCGTCATTCATGAAAACTCCTCGAAAATGTGGTATGTTAAATATTTTCGCGGAATGTGCAATGCCCAAGCCATACAGCGGATGATTGGGTAGCTTTATTGGAAATTTTTTTGTCAAATACAAGCCGAATTCGCCTCTGGGTTTCTTACGTAGATACAGACCCGAACCGATATGTTCCATAGCCTTATTATGACGTATATCCTTCTCCAATTTCTTTTGGGCATTTTTTGCGTCGACCACAGTCTTTGCCACCCCCGCAGCACCCCCTTCTAAAGGGGGTGCTGCGGGGGTGGCACCTGCAACCCGCTGCACTCCCCAATGCAGAAAGACCAGCAAAGAGAGGTATGAGGGGTAGGAAACCTTCAGATTTTAGTGGTAGTACTCGAGGAACATCAATTTCTTTTCGGCCGCCAAGTCTTTTGATTATGGATTTTGCAATTCGAACAGCAGTCAAAGCAGTATTTGTAACGATGCTCCTCTCTTCATGGACTTTGCAATTTTTGAGACAACATCGCGATTAAAAGAGTAACGCCCCTTTCTTCCGCGGCGTAACTGACATCCCATTCCCAATTTTCTGTTCGTCTTCATTCCACCGGTTACAAGTAAGGCAGCAGTCTTTTCACCAAAGTTGGCGTCTTTCGACTTGAAAGCTCCCAGGCTCTATTTTCCAATTCTTTATCAGCCTTGTGACGTTCTTCGAGAGATGAATGCTGCGAGTAAGCGATATCGTGCTGTTTACAAGCTGCGTCTAATGGATTAATTCCTGGATCTCCGCGTGCAAGACGTTTTTGTAGTTTTGTTCCAGCCATAAAGAATGTATTTTTTTACTTATGAAACACAACAATTGTCACAAAGTTACTTACGGTCACAGTACTGAAAATCGCCAGGAATATGTAGCTTAATTGGCAGATTATTAATTAAAGAGTTCCCGAAACCTTCTCCTTCGACGACCAACATTGGACTGATTCCATACAAGTGATGCCACCTATAATATATTGCCGTACTTATGTACTACACTTACCACACGATGAAGGTCGTTCAACAAGAGCAGACGTTGACAATTGATAATCTGGACATTGTCCAGAAAGTGACAGTCAGTAAACATGGTAAATTACCACCAAACTCATTTAGAGCCATTATTTCAGGTCCAAGTGGGTGCGGAAAAACGAATGCCATGCTATCACTTTTTTTTAATTCGAATGGCGCCAAATTCAAAAATGTCTATGTTTATTCGAAATCGCTCTTTCAACCGAAATACCAGCTACTGCAAGATGTAATAGCCCAAGTCAAAGGTGTTGGGTACTTTTCATTCAAAGTCAATGAAAAAATTATCAGTCCAGATGAAGCACAACCAAACTCAATTTTTTTATTTGAGGATGTTGCATGTGATGGCCAACAGAAGATTCGCGAGTATTATTCCATGTGCAGACATAAAGATATCGATGCCGCTTATTTATGTCAAACATATTCAAAAATACCGAAGAAGTTAATAAGAGCCAATTGTAACATGATTGTATTATTCAAGTAAGACGAGATAAATTTGAAGCATATATTTGATGAACACGTATCTCCAGACATGTCATTTGATGAATTTAAAAAAATGTCTTACTAAGGAAGTAAAACTTCACTTGTAGGTAGATGGTATATAAATTTATTAAAATTTTTATCTAAAAAGATCCAAACTGGATTGAAGTGGGTACATAACTAGTACAAAAACGTTTTCAGACCAATCAGTCCATCATCAAGTTGAAAACTTCAGATCCAAACTTCAGATGTCCAAAAAATATAATGAGACTATAATAGACTCTGCATCTTGGCTTCAAACTGACAGGACTAAAGTCGGTAGCCTAAAGTAAAGGAGGTAGCCAGTTGCCCCTTGTTGTCGACTTGCTCTAGTTTTCCGACCTTTGCACGATCTTCTTACAATTACGACGAATGTGGCCTAAGTCACCACAATTCCAAAATCTGGGCCCGCGTCTCGTTGGCATCGCGCCGTACGATTTTCTCCAAAAGTTTATCGCTTTGTTCGTCACTTTTTTATACGAACCAGGATCTTATATATGTAAGAACTATGGGAGTTGCCGTTTCATAAAATGTCTGAAGATAAATGAATTCTATATAATTGTATGTCTTTTTTCTATTATTTTTATATTGTCCTTCAACTGCCGACTAATGAAAATTTTAATTCGCTACATTTTAATAAATTTTTGAGAATTGTCTGAGATAGGACTCAACCTACAATAATTATTGTAGAAGATGAAGAAACACAAGAGAAATCTGGAAAAGTTTTTTAACTAAATGCTAAGCATACTGAATTTCTTATACAAGGATAAGAAATTTGTTTTATAAGTAAATTAAGGTCTATTGGGATCTACTGTAAATAACGAAGTTTGCAAACACTATTATAAGTTATCAGTCGAGATTACGTGGGAGGTTTTCCTAATAAGATTATTTGTATCCCAGGCCTCGTTTGGCAATAAAAGTTTAGCAATTTGTATTTGTACTGTCTCTGTAACAAGCAGGATTGAAATGAACTTCTAGAAATATGTAATTACTTCTTAAATATTACTAAGCTTGTTTTTCGTGTCAAGTTATTGCACTCAGTTCAAAATATGAAAATAAAGTCAATAATATTGATGCAACCAACATTTCGTTGTCTTCTTCTACCCTTTATTCTTGTTTTTATTATTTATTTAGATTTGTGTGTCTCGACCACGCTGATCACTCACACCAGTCAAAAATTTTATTTAAAATATTCTAGTCTTACATAGTAGTAATAAAAAATGATCCTGATATTAAATTCCACTGACTCAGGTTTTAAAATTAAAAACAACGATACTGTAGTGGGGAAGCTTAACCATCTTTTGTATAATATGCATGATTTGAAATTAATAGCCTCTACTCGAGACCAGCTATAGTAGAGCAGAAAAGTATGCTAAATTTGCAGATACTTGAGTGTTATGGGAACCTATTGGGTTGTGAAGAGTAGGTCCTAAAACAAAAGAAGTTAAATTAACTCGATAGTAATAGTTACTCGAGTTATCGAGTAATTACTCGATAGCAATATTGTCACTTTATGCTTGTAATACCTACATACAACCTCTTTTTTTACAATTACTCAATAAAATGAAACTATTCATAAGTGATTAACTTTATTGTAACTATTTTTATAAAATCATTATGGTAGGGGAGCCCAAGCGGGGATTTTTGCAGTTACTCGAGCGCGTCAGATTATCATATGGGGGTCCCCAAGAAATGACGTCAAAGGGAATATATGGAACGAATGGATTGCCTCTACCGATATGGTAGTGATGAATAATGGGAAACACACGTTCGAAAGAGGTGAATCGCGGAGCCACATAGATGTTACCCTGGCATCCAAAAACTACGCTAAGAAGATTACGAATTGGGACGTGCTAGATGATAACATCTTTACCTTCCATAAGTACATCTTCTTCGAGATTGGCACAAAGGTAACAAAAAAGAACGGCAGGAAGATACTTGACTTCAACAAAGCAAGATTTGCGGAGTTGATCAGTAATCTACGGGAAGAAGCCACTGACTTTCCCACCTTCAGGAATTCCATTACTAGGGCATACAAATTAAGTAGTAGGAGCAAAACCGCCTCATACACCGTACCCTACTGGTGGAATGACGAAATTCAGTCGAAACGGACAGAATGCCTTAGATTCAGACGAATAGCCCAGAGACACAGGACCCAGCAGACAAAAGACGAATATAAATCCGTCAAGAAAGAACTAAACAAACTTATAAAGAACGCAAAGCGCACATGTTGGCAAGACTTGTGCGAGGCACTGGAAAATGACGTATGGGGCGATGCCTATAGAATAGCCACCAAAACGCTGAAGTTCGAGGTCCCATACAATCTGTTCGATGAGAAAAGAATAGAAATAGCTAACACTCTCTTTCCCAACAAGCCCGGCATTGAACATACGTACAATCCACATATCTGTCCGGAGAAAATAAGTAATGCGGAACTCATCAAAACAGCAGAGTCCATTAAAGTAGGTAAATCCCCAGGACCCGATCGTGTGCCACCAGAGGTGATAAAACTAATAGTTAAAACACAGCCAGACGCTATCAGAGCCATATTGAACCAGCTGCTGACAAAACAAGAGTTTCCTAACCAGCTCAAGCTCGCGAGACTAACTCTAATACTCAAACCCGGCAAAGACCCGGAAGAAGCCACCGCCTATAGACCGATATGCCTACTCGACTGCCTAGGAAAGTTGTATGAGAATATTGTTAAAAACCGTCTTGAAAGAGAGCTGAAAGAAAAAGACATCATCTCAACCAGACAGTACGGTTTCAGGAAAGGAAAATCTGCAATAGATGCGGTCAAGCATATTACAGACATTGTGAAGAACACCAGAAAAAGATGGGCCGTTTTAGTAATGTTTGACGTAAAGAACGCCTTTAACTCGGCCAACTGGGCCCATATTATTACTAAATTAGAAACCGCTAATGTCTCGGGATACCTGATCAATATTATAAAAAGATATTTAAGCGAGAGACATGTATCAGTGGCCAAAAATGTTGAGATGAAACTAACAGCCGGCGTACCGCAAGGCTCTGTACTAGGTCCAACGTTGTGGAATGTCTTGTACAATGGGGTTTTAAATATCGATTACGGTAGAAACAACATGGCAGTAGCCTATGCGGACGACCTTGCTATATTGGTCACCAACGACATGTACTGGGACCTTGTGGAAATCGTAAACGAATGCTGCGAGAAAGTGAACAGGTGGATGGAAAATAATGATCTTGAACTTGCAGGTCACAAGACAGAAGTGGGCATCCTTAAAGCTCCAAGAAATGGGCCGGACTTGACCTTCCAAATAGGTAGTAGCCAACTAGAGCCGACGAACTGTGCGAGGTATTTGGGTATTGACCTGGACAGAGCCCTAAGATACACGAAACACTTATTAAGAGTGGTTAAGAAGGCAGACGAACGGACGGCAGCTATCCAGAGAATAATACCTAACATTGGAGGGCCCAGCAGCAACAAGAGAAGTTTGTACCTCCAAGTGGTGCAGTCGACCCTTCTATATGGAACCCCCGTCTGGATCAGCGTACTAAAATACCAGAAGTACAAAGATATCATAACAAGGGCCCAAAGGAAGCCTCTTTTAAAAGTGGTGAGCGCGTACCGAACCACTTCTACGTTGGCCTTACAGGTGATAGCGGGCACTCTTCCTATTCATCTGTTAGCCAAAGAGAGACAAATGCTGTATGAAGCACACGATGGCCACTTACAACAGGTGAGAAGGACCATACGAGTAAACATGCTAATGGAATGGCAAAGGGAATGGGAGTTACAGACCACGAAGGCTCGCTGGACCAAAACACTGATCCCCGATGTTGTAGCTTGGTACAACTGTAAATTTAAACGGGTAAATTACTACTTTACTCAGTTCCTGACGGGTCATGGATCTTTTAGGTCTTACACATATGGCATCAAAAAAACCAACGATGATATATGCACCACGTGTCACGAGAGCGACGATGCGGAACATTGCATTTTCCGGTGCAATGTTTTCGTCGTAGAACAACAAAGGCTGCAGAATAGGTTTGGCGCTATCTCGCCCAAAAACATCATGCAGATTGCAATGACCAGCAAAGAGAATTTCGAGTGTATAATCGACCATATAACAAGCATCATGAAAAGAAAGTCTATAATGGAAAGATTAGAACAAGCTGGGTGAGGGAGTCTACCTCCTTCATAGCGGTCAACTGTAAAAAAAAATAAAAAAAAATAAAAAAAAAAAACTTTATTTCCTTCTTTCTTCTTTATTGTATAAAAATGTATCGAGTTACCTTCTCTTTTTTTTTCTCAATGTTTCCAAGTTCCTTCGCTTGGGAACTAGATCTTTTCCCTACACGCTCACCGCTATTAGGTAAGTGTTGTAGATATAATAAATAGCTCTAAGGGCACCTTTAATCCGGTCTGCGCGGGGTATCCCCATGTTTCGTTCGCTAATGAACTCGTCCAGGGATACCTCGGGTCGAAGAGGGGGTGGTTTTAGTTGGTAGGTGACCTGGCAGGGATGTCCGAAGGGGGCCCTCTGTCACTTAGTTTTGACACCGTGCCGTCGGCGTATGTCTCTGGTTTTGGTTGAATCCAACAGTACTAGTGACACCTTCCCTAGTCGATTTACGAATCTTTCCACCTCATTCAAAAAAAAAAAAAAAAAAAAAAAGATTATCATATGGGGTGAAACCTCATACACCCTCAACCTGGTACCCTGCAGATGTACCTCTACCATATATTGGCTCTTAACACAGGGGAGTTCGTTAAGGGGGGTCCGAAAAAAAAATCTATCATTAAAAATACTCGAAATTGTCAGATTAAGATAAAGTAAGTTAAGTACATGCAATCGAGTGTATATTTCAAAAATCTGACGATTTGAGCGGGGCGTAAGGAAATGGGTGAGTCAAAAAGTTTCACAAAATAAAGGCGAATATTTCGCGAAATTAACGTCAGATCGAAAAACTAAAAACTACGTTTTCAATATTTTTCAAAAATCTATCGAATGATACCAAACATGACCCCCACGTAGAGGGGTGGGGGTAAGTTTAAAATTTTAAATACAAATTCTGCGATATTTCGCAAAATAAACATTAGATCGATAAACTGCAAAATACACTTATTCAGTATTTGTGAAAAATCTATCGAATGATACCAAACACGACCCCCCAAGTAGGTGGGGTGGGGAGTTACTTTAAAATCTTAAATGGGAGCCCCAAATTTTTATTGCTGATTTGGATTATTTACGTAAAAATAAGCAACTTTTATTCGAAACATTTTTTCGATCTATGGATAGATGGCGCTATAATCGGAAAAAACCATTGTTGGAAATGGAAAATTAAATTAAAAAATGGCAAGTCCCACTAAAATGGAAAATTTTACTTAACTTTTTTTAGTTTTTGGACCTAATAATCACAACCCCATAGGTCCCCAAAGCGCTCGAGTGACTGCACATTTAGCATACTTTGCTCCCCTACCATTAACTTTATTACAACTAGTTGAACAAATATTAATAGTAATTCAATGTGTAATTTAGAAATTGAAAGTGCAGTGAGTACAGTGTCCTTAATTATTATTCTAGACACCGAAGGAATATTAGGTCTATATTCTGGATAATTATGATTGCCATTATCCCCTATCGGTCCATGCGATGGTCCAGGCAAAATTTTGCAGTGAGTACAGTCCTTAATTATTACTCCAGACACCGAAAGAACATTAGCTCCATATACTGGATAATTATGATTGGCATTATCCCCTTTCTGACCATTCGATGACCCAGGCAAAATTTGATTTGTTGCTTCATTTTTTTCACTAGCCTTCGACAACGGTCGAACCCTTCCAACTCCCGTGTCGCTTTAATATCACCTTCGCCGTTTACCAGTAAAGTAGCCGACAATAGGCGAAAGCAATGTCCTGTGTGTAAATGGCAGTCTTGTAGATTAAGATATTTAGCAATTCCGCTCGGTATTTAGGCAATAGTGTTCATACCCACAAGTTGATTTAAACACTTTCCCTAGGTATATTTTAAGAAAAATCGTGGCGGTGTATTTTCGTTCCTAGATGTTCAATGTGTTTTAAATGTACAGTGGAACCTCGATAAGTCGGATTAGTGAGGACCGCGGCCGATCTGGGTTATCGAAAATCAGGGTTAGCCAGAGAATATGGTGAAAATTAATAAAACACATATAAATAATAAACAAATGCACATTAAAATTGCAAAAACATGAAATACATATGCACAGTACATCTACATTACGTACAGTAGTACACAATATTGTTTATTTCTGGGTAAAAAACTCAGTCAAAGTGAAAAAATGTTTGTTTTGTCTGATGAAAATCGGTCCGGGTTAGCCGGACTTCCAGGTTATCGGAGGCCGACTTATCGGGGTTCCACTGTATAAATGTTTTTCAAATACTGAGAAAACTAATGCATATCTTTGAAAACTGTAAACGCAGAATGAAAGATTATATTATTACTGAGGACCGAGAGTCCCTGAAAACGTCTATAATGTTTATTTTAATGAGTTACAGGGGTGAAAATAAAAGAGATAAAAGATAAAATTTAGTGCAATTTTTAATTGCATATATTTCATTCAAATGAAACATTTTATTTATTCTAAGGAACTTTCGGCCCCCGGTCATAACGTAATCATTCATTCTGCGTTTAAAATTTTTAAAAATACTTATTAGTTTTCTCAGGATTCGAAAGAATGAATACATTTAAAACACATTGAAACTTTTGACGGGCGACATTTTGCGCCTTTCCCCTTAAGGCAACGTATTTACTCAAAAAACTTAAACACTCAATAGAATTTTTTTGTATGTTATATATGATGTGGCGTACAGAACCGAATCTATATAAAAAAATTACAAAATGTACCACATATAAATCAGACGTACACCCCGAGAGAAAATTACTATACGGTGACAGTCTGGGAATGGCTCGCGGATAGACAAAATAGTGGAGATGGTCGTGCGGTCCACAAAACAAGAAGAATCCGAAGTTATATAAGGGGCGCCAGGTAAATTGGCCCACAGCCTTCCCTACGTTACTATTTAATAAACCACCAACTTACCAATAGGTTTACTACCAAAATACTAAGTATAGTATACAACCTGAATAAATAAAAAAAAATAAATGAAATTGTCTGAGATTAGCAATTATTCAATTTTAATAAATATGTTCCCAAGATATTTGATAACAATTACATATTACAATATTTTATTTAACTTTACCATCGGCTAAAATAAGGTATTAAAATGCGGCTTCTACTTGCCTAACAAAAAAATGCATATTTTATTTCTATTTAATTGCACGGTAAAAGGTGTGTAAAAAAGTACCGGACGCTAAGGGGTGTGTGGTTCAATACCAACAAAAAAAAATAATTAACCCAAATAGGACACCACGAGAGCTCTAGTGTGTGCGCAGAAAATAATATAAACAAAGAAAGTGAATCTATTTCAAATATTTAACCCCCCTTAGACGCAGTTTACAAAAATATAGTAAGTGTACATAAATATTAAACTAGCATGTGTAACTATTAAACATAATAAACCGCAATTAATCTGTATTTTGTAAATTATGTAAAAATTTTAAAATGACAGAAAAAAATCCGTAAATAATCTAATAAAAACTATATAGGTATCCCATAACAAAAATAGACGGCTCTCAATCTTCCGTCAAAAATAAATATCGATCCATACCTCGAATTTTCATTCAAATAGATATACTTCACCGCGTGACTTCCTAGTTATAGGACAGTGTGCCTCCAATCTGAAAGTACCATTCGTAAATCCACTGCGACTTAAGTAGATAGTGACTCCAAAAACACGATGTACCGGTATACATAGACTTGTATTAAAATGTTGAACAAGTTGGAAATTACAGCCTGACAGGAGCAAAAAAAGAACCCTGAAGCAAGAAAACACTAATTACCATACATGATTAAAATAATTATTTGGAAATAAAGATACTGATTTTAACAATTTGTTTATCTGCCTTTTGGCAATAATTTAGAAAAACTTGTAAAAGTAAAAAAAAACTTTGCAATAACTTTGAATGTATGGCAACTTATGAAAATATGAATAGCTTTCTTCTAGAGATGGGATAAAAATAACTACAACTTTTTCATTAATTAAAAAAATGAAATGTTCTAACACTCACCCTTTTTAGCCAGGTTAGGGGTTTAAAATATTCCAAATTGGACTCGTGATTAAAGGCTAATTTCTTGATTTAAATGCGACTTTGGGATAGGCACGTGCACGCTAAATCCGCTTTTAACGAAGTTGTGGATGTTTCCAAAAATCCTTCCACGAAGGCGGCAAATCCCCCTTGCACATCCACAGAGTTTGTACTAGACCAGATCCCACATGGAACAGCAGCAAAAAAAACAAAATACCGTTTTTTTAAACTAGCACTAACTTTTCGGTACCACGGTCCAACCCAAAATCACGTTTTCTCCGTTGTGTTCCGGAACGTTTGACAAACTTGACACACGGAGGTCACCGAATAATACCGAAATTCAAACATTTAAATTTTGTGATCCTAAATATTCCAAGATATCTCTAGGAAGAACGATCTAAATTAGTTTCTTAGCAAAAGTGGACATTTTTCCTTAACTTCAGAAAAATTTGATAGGCATTACCGCTATGTAAAAATTACTAAGGTTTCATTTTCACCACCTTGATCATAATGTCAATTATAATTAAAATAGGCAACCGATTTAACATGTCAAGAATTGTTTAGATTATTGAAAATAGAGGTGGGACTTCCTACTTCAAATTTGGAACGTAACAGCACCCCCCTTTCCCAGAGGAAAATTTACGAGGAAAAACTAGACGAAGAAAATTTTCCCTAGCGCTAGCGACACACTACCTACCTCCAAGATAAGTCCACAGCACAATCATCATCCACTCCATCCTCACCACGCGCAAGCACTTGGACAGCGAAAGCATACCAATCTCAAACCACAAGCACAACACAGCAACTTACTTACAACACTTACTCCACTTCCACACAACAGTCATCTCTCCACGTACGAGATCAAGTAGAACAGTTTCAAATTCCAACGTCAATCTGACAACACTGTTTAGGTCGGTTACTGGATATTACCCTTATTCGCGTCATCTTAGCTCTGGGTCATCGCTAGTACTTCACTTCACCTCGTACTAACATGAGTCCATAAGAAATTCTCCACCATTCCACTCTTACTGATACTGCGAGAAACATTTATCGAAACAGTAGTCTAATCCCAATTGTTCATTAAGATAAAAATGAAATAGGTCTTTCAGAATTTAAATCCGTATACAAAGAAGTTTAGTGAATCATCCAAAAGCTAAGCTATTATCAAACAAGATTCACCAAAACACAATTATGTGGCTTCGAGAAAATCCTAATTTAATAGAATGGCTTACTAACATCCAAACATCCCAACGCCATAATTTTGAAGACAACATATTTCTGACCAAACCTAAATGGCATTCAAACCCATAAATCAAAAGAAATTACGGCTACCACTACCCTACAACTTCGTACTGGCTACCTAACACCAAAAAAAAACGAATCGGTTGATCAACCAAATACATTCAAACAACCGATCACAGCCCATACTTAGTCATCCTTCACGGACACAACAAAAAAATACAACCTACTTCAGAACACTAACTTTATAAGTCTACTTAGACCAGACAAAACTTTTGCTAGTCCGTTCTACTCCGATCTAAATCCTATCGGGATCATCGGTCGAGTTACTAACCCTTAAATCCTTAACATTCCAAATACCTTGATCCTTGCCATTTTCATCCTCTAAACTATATGTCCAAGTGGAAACTTTCTTCTTAACGAAGTAAGGTCCTACCCATCTAGGAGCTAACTTTTTCGTGAAATAATTAGCGGCATCTGACAACACAAAATTTCTCCGCCACACTAACTGATGGGGCTGAAATTCCTCTGGACGTCTCCGTAGATTATAAGTCTTCTCACACTTAGCCGAAGCTTTATCTAAACGTTTTCTAACATCAGCAAACAACTCCTGGAGTCCACGTGATCGGTCATATCCCACTTTAGCTACTTCCTCCTACGGGTCTCTGAGTTTGTCCTTCCGGGAAAAATCTCGTCCATCCACTACCATCTTCCGACCAAAATTTATGAAGTAGGGATCTTGACCAGTCGACTCGTGGTATGAAGTGCGAGTAGCACATGCTAGTTTGGCCAAATTTTCATGCCACTTCCTATGGTTGTCAGCTGTATAAGTTGCCATCATTGTTTTAAGGGTTCGGTTATATCGTTCAGATGGATTGCACTGTGGACTTATAACGAACTGAGACACCATAGGTTTCCATCAATTTCTTGAAAATACCCGAAGTATACTGGACACCATTATCACATAGTAACAGACGTGGAACTCCAAATACGAGGAAAACTTCTTCTTCTATTTTCTTAACGACATGAACGGCTTTTGAGGATCGCAACGGAAAAACAAAAGAAAATTTACTAAACACGTCCATTACAACTAAGATAAACTTATAGCCTTGGGTTGATCTTGGAAAAGGTCCCATAAGATCGGTTGCTACTATCTCCCATGGTTGAGTAGCCTTAGGTTGAGGAGTCATAAAGCCCTTGGGCTTACCTTGTTCCACCTTATGCATGGCACAAAGTGAATAACGTCCAACGTAACGAGACACATCACTCCGCAATTTCGGCCAAAAATACTTCTCGTTAATACGCTTATAAGTTTTCAGGATCCCCATATGACCTGCTAAAGGGCTATCATGACACGACTTCAGCACTTCCAATCGCTGACCCTTAGGAACGACCTCCTTCCAATTGTCCACTTCCTCGACCAAAAATCCATGACTGGGACGGATATATTTATACAGCTTGCCACCAGACATTCTCCACTGAGGATACTTCAACGGATTAGACTCGATTTTTCTACAAAGTTTATCATACCAACTATCACCACTAGGAGGCGGTACAACCTCTTCAACCATATCAAGCACAGGAACTGACCGAGATAACAAATCCGGGACAACATGTTCTTTTTCTTTACGATGCACAATCTTAAAGTCATATTGTTGCAACCTTACCGCCCATCGAGCTAATCTTCCAGTAGGATCCTTCAAATTTTGGAGCCATACGAGAGATGCGTGATCAGTCACGACCGTAAACTGCACACCCTCCAGGTAAGGACGCAGTTTTTCGACTGCCCATAACACAGCTAAACGTTCCCGTTCCGTCGTGGAAAAATTTCTCTCTTGACGCGTTAATGATCTGCTCAGGAAACTAATTACTTTGTCACCATCCGGGCCTGGTTGCAATAACACGGCACCCACTCCATATCCTGAGGCATCACATTGGACAACAAAAGGCAAATTGTAGTCAGGACAATTAAGTATCGGGGCGGAAACTAGACATTCTTTTATTCTCTGAAAAGATTCTTCACAATCCGGGGTCCAATTGAATTTTCTTCCTTTCTTCAATATCGCTGTAATTGGAGCTAGTAGTGTCGCAAAGGAAGGAATAAACCTTCGATACCAGGAAAATATGCCTATGATGCTACGGACTTCCTTAACAGATGTGGGTGATGGGATGCGTAACATGGCCTTGACCTTATCACCATCAACATGTAGTCCATTCCTATCAACCACATGACCCAAACACTTTAGTTCCGGTCTACAAAATTGACATTTATCCCAGCTAACGGTTAACCTAGCTTCTCTCAAGCGTCTAAACACTTCCTCTAAGATTCTTACATGTTCTTCAAAAGACTCTGTCACGATGACCACGTCATCCAAGTAAGTAAAGACATAGGGTTCCAACTCCGGACCGAGGACACGATCTATTAACCTCTGCCATGTAGCCGGGGCATTATGTAATCCAAAAGGCATCCTACAAAACTGAAAAAGACCTCGACCAGGAACCGTAAATGCAGTATAAGGCCTGGAAGCCTTAGCAACAGGTACCTGCCAATACGCCGACTTAATGTCTGGTAGAAAGATAATGCGCGTTCTTTAATTTATTCAAGATATTAGAGATGTACGGTAATGGTTAGCCATCCCTCTCTGTTACGGCATTAAGCTTTCGATAGTCTACGCAGAACCTCCATTTTGGTGCTTCACCTTCTGGAACCTTTTTCTTCACCAATAAAATCGGCGACGACCAAGCACTATTCGATCGTTCCACTACTCCTTTCGCCAACATATCTTCTAGTTACTTATCAATATGGCTCTGGATTACTGGGAATACAGGGTAGTAACGTTGTTTTATGGGTGCAGATTTGCAAACAATCACATGCTCAGTGACATCTGTACAACCAAGAGAAGTACCCATTAGTTCACGACTTCTATTAATAACTTCATCCAATCGCGACTTCTCTGCATGCGTCAAAATAGTTTAACCTCGGAGATGATCCACTGCACCTACTATCGCGGGAGCATCCGAAAAATACCATTGGTTATGCCTCAAGTCAGGAACGATACCCATAATTCGCCAAAAATCAGATCCTAAAATCAGAATATGTGGTACGTCCAAAATAACTAATACTGGCAAGACACGCAGGCGATCCCTAACCATGAATGGTACTAAACATTCTCCCAACGCTTCACACATCTGACCATTCGCTACTCTACAAACGGTCTTCTTCGAAGTATCCAACTCTAAACCCAAGTTTTGTAAAAATTTCCAACCAGTTCTTCCTACAATGGTCTTTAAAGCACCAGAATTCAATAATCCCAAAATTTCCTTTCCTAAGACACTAACTCTCAAATATGGACGTTCATCTCCTTCGGAATAATGTAAAATAAAGTCTGAAATAGGACGTAGGTTGGTCGAGTCAACGTCGGCAACACCTCTTCGACCAGTTAGGTGCGCTTCCTTCCGTTTCCCGAGTTACACGAGGGACAAGTTCTGACTGTAAACCCTTCTTTCTTACACTTAAAACAGTGAACAGCCTCCTTCTTCATTAGACACCCTACTGCCTTTTGACCTGGCTGATTACAACGATAACAGACTAAAGTCCTAAATTTCCTCTAGAGGACTCCGATTCGGATGAAGCAACAGGACCCTGACCAACACTGCTACAACTTTCAGCATCGACTTTGATATAAGCTAGGTCCTTTTCCAACGTATTCATTTTCCTACTATTCGGTTCAACATAGTTCCTAATACAATAACGTCTCTCTTCCATACTGCGACATAGAACACGAAGTTCCTCCAACGTAGATGGCAACGGATCACGTATTCTATCCTGATAGAATGGTTGCAAATTCCTAATAACTATTGACAATTTAACTTCCTCTGGAACATGACAACGCAAGCGATTAAAGTAACTATTCATTATTGCTAAGTAGACTCTTATAGTCTCAGACGAATGCTGAGTTCTCCTCCGAAGCTCTTCAAAAAGCGCTTCACTATGGTGAGCTGACAGGTACTCCCTACGGAACTCTTCAACTAATTCAGCCCAACTCGCTACACGTAGACGAACATCTTTATAAAACTGATAGGCTTTATCTGAAAATAAATCTATACCTGATTCCAAAAGTATACTATCTGGTACGTGACGAGCGAGACTCAATTCATTCACCATCTCAAAAAATGCAGAAATAGACATACCTCTAGCAGAACCTGAAAACTTTTCTATTCCCCACTTATGAGGAAGTATCATCCCTGAAGAACAAGAGACAGACTCTGAAAGAACAGGATTAACAGCCTGTGGCACCGCTTCAGGAGAAGAAGCATGAGCTTGTCCTACCCCTGCCTGAAAAGACTGATTCAAGACCGAAATTACATCGAGCGCTGCTGGTACTGAGCCAGATCCGGTTGGATGCTGCTTATCATATAAATCTTGTGACAACTTCAAAATCTCAGCCAGAAAGTCTGACTTAACAACCTGGGCTGCTTCGGCATCATCACCTGTTGGCAATACCATAAGATATATCCTCCCCAAGACATGGTTAATCTGTGTCCGCAATCTCAAGGACTCAGCACAAGTAGGAGGTCCGTCGAACTTTCCAACAGCCGTAGTCAGCTCCGCAAGTTTAGTCTGGATTGCCGTTTTGTCCTGTGCAAAGGTGAATGGGTGCTCACGATATCTAAAGCTTTCATTTGCTGCCTCACGACTAAGTGCATCAGACAGACTAGACCTCATAGACTCAACAGTGCCAGTAGATACTCCACGAATTTTGAGTTCATATTCCAGTTCCTCTTTCCTTAAGTAGTTGGGTACAAGTTTTCGCACCATCTTGCAAAAGTTCAAAATTCAAAAATAATGTATCAACCAAAAGGAGCAAATATTTAAAAAAAATCAAGATATCAGTAAAAATATTAAAACGCAGGTACAGTTTACTTTATTAATGGGTGCAGGTAAAAATAAAAAAATAGTCGCTTTATTCAATCTATTAAATTTCACAAAAGATTTTCAAAATTTCATTTTTCCAGAACAAGTAACAAGTCACAATACAATCTCAAAAAAAATTGTATTCACTAACACAAGTAAGTTAAACCACAATGTAGAACTTCAAAGTCCAACTGCCATAAAAAAAATAAAATTGAACTCCAACTGAAGTAGAAATAATTCAAAGTCCAATTATCCAAAAATTCTTCTAAGTTCCACAATACCACTTCAAAGTATTTTTTTAAGTTCCGTTTTCGGCTTCTTCCTACTTTATGTTACACAAAAAAAAACTAGTAAGCACTTATCTGCATACACTTCCACTAAACACGAAGTTCTAAGACTACTACTCAGCGCAAAGCCAGTGGTAAAGTAAATAAATCAAAGTTTATAAAATATGTCAAAATGACAGCTGAATCTCAAGACAAAAAAACAAATGTGACTCAGGCCAATAACAATGAAACTCGACTATAACTAAAGTCAATAAATAAAGGATAAATACAAGAGGCTGACAAAAACGTTAATTAATTAGGGCCCGCGTTGGGCGGCAAAATAATATGGCGTACAGAACCGAATCTATATAAAAAAAATTACAAAATGTACCACATATAAATCAGACGTACACCCCGAGAGAAAATTACTATACGGTGACAGTCTGGGAATGGCTCGCGGCTAGACAAAACAGTGGAGATGGTCGTGCGGTCCACAAAACAAAAAAAATCCGAAGTTATATAAGGGGCGCCAGGTAAATTGGCCCACAGCCTTTCCTATGTTACTATCTAATAAACCACCAATTTACCAATAGGTTTACTACCAAAATACTAAGTATAGTATACAACCTGAATAAATAAAAAAAAATAAATGAAAGTGTCTGAGATTAGCAATTATTCAATTTTAATAAATATGTTCCCAAGATATTTGATAACAATTACATATTACAATATTTTATTTAACTTTACCATCGGCTAAAATAAGGTATTAAAATGCGGCTTCTACTTGCCTAACAAAAAAATGCATATGTTATTTCTATTTAATTGCACGGTAAAAGGTGTGTAAAAAAGTACCGGACGCTAAGGGGTGTGTGGTTCAATACCAACAAAAAAAAAATTAACCCAAATAGGACACCACGAGAGCTCTAGTGCGTGCGCAGAAAATAATATAAACAAAGAAAGTGAATCTATTTCAAATATTTAACCCCCCTTAGACGCAGTTTACAAAAATATAGTAAGTGTACCTAAATATTAAACTAGCATGTGTAACTATTAAACATAATAAACCGCAATTAATCTGTATTTTGTAAATTATGTAAAAATTTTAAAATGACAGAAAAAAATCCGTAAATAATCTAATAAAAACTATATAGGTATCCCATAACAAAAATAGACGGCTCTCAATCTTCCGTCAAAAATAAATATCGATCCATACCTCGAATTTTCATTCAAATAGATATACTTCACCGCGTGACTTCCTAGTTATAGGACAGTGTGCCTCCAATCTGAAAGTACCATTCGTAAATCCACTGCGACTTAAGTAGATAGTGACTCCAAAAACACGATATACCGGTATACATAGACTTGTATTAAAATGTTGAACAAGTTGGAAATTACAGCTTGACAGGAGCAAAAAAAGAACCCTGAAGCAAGAAAACACTAATTACCATACATGATTAAAATAATTATTTGGAAATAAAGATACTGATTTTAACAATTTGTTTATCTGCCTTTTGGCAATAATTTAGAAAAACTTGTAAAAGTAAAAAAAAACTTTGCAATAACTTTGAATGTATGGCAACTTATGAAAATATGAATAGCTTTCTTCTAGAGATGGGATAAAAATAACTACAATTTTTCATTAATTAAAAAAACGAAATGTTCTCTAATACTCACCCTTTTTAGCCAGGTTAGGAGTTTAAAATATTCCAAATTGGACTCGTGATTAAAGGCTAATTTCTTGATTTAAATGCGACTTTGGGATAGGCACGTGCACGCTAAATCCGCTTTTAACGAAGTAGTGGATATTTCCAAAAATCCTTCCACGAAGGCGGCAAATCCCCCCTGCACATCCACACAGTTTGTACTAGACCAGATCCCACATGCAACAGCAGCAAAAAAAACAAAACGCCGTTTTTTTTTAAACTAGCACTAACTTTTCGGTACCAAGGTCCAACCCAAAATCACGTTTTCTCCGTTGTGTTCCGGAACGTTTGACAAACTTGACACACGGAGGTCACCGAATAATACCGAAATTCAAACATTTAAATTTTGTGATCCTAAATATTCCAAGATATCTCTAGGAAGAACGATCTAAATTAGTTTCTTAGCAAAAGTGGACATTTTCCCTTAACTTCAGAAAAATTTGATAGGCATTACCCCTATGTAAAAATTACTAAGGTTTCATTTTCACCACCTTGCTCATAATGTCAATTATAATTAAAATAGGCAACCGATTTAACATGTCAATAATTGTTTAAATTATTGAAAATAGAGGTGGGACTTCCTACTTCAAATTTGGAACGTAAGAATGACAGTGAAAACTCGAGTCCTTCGTGTCTTTGAATCAGGAATGGTAACTAGCAAAAGAGATTATTAATTTGTGTTCAATATCTATTCAACTCATTTTTACCAATTCATCACGTTTACAGGCACCAGCAATTCCAATAATTAGAGCAACCTATAAAAAATAATCCTCCACTAAACTACAATATTGACATAATATAACCAGCATGTAAAATTTGCCTTGTTTAATAAATGTATTTCGTTAGGGACTTTGCATAAACATCAGCATATATTTCGCTTTGTGAAAAGGTTTGTAACGGTGCCAAAGTCATGGATATATCACCCCTTAATTTTTTTGTGTTAAGACAGTAACCATATTACGACCCCGGTATAAGCATTTTGTCTAATAGTTTCGTATTCCGAAGCCGCGAATTGTCTCGTGATTTATATCTGAAGTAGGATGTTTACATGAATATTTTTAAGTTTCTCACAGACGTATGATATTGCGTAATTCTTTTTTACATTGCAATATATTTTTCGTTTTTCATAATATTCGATCGACCGTCTGATATTGTGTTGTTTATCTCTCTCAGGAATTTGGCGTGGATATCGTAAGTGTCCCAATTTGTTTGTCTTCGGCTGAGCATCAAAGGAATTTAATAGCCTTTTGCGTCAAGGAGTCTGGGAAATGTTTATATGATAGAGCTCGTATGTCGACAGATAATGTCCGTAATATTGATAAAACTTTCGAGTGCTTGAATTCTCAAAAGTGACCGTTAAAAATAGAGTCAGAAATTTCGGTGGGAATCGAAGATTTACTTACGGCAAAAGTAGCGTTTTTCTATTGGTTAATAAGAAGAGTCATAGCATATGTGGGATGTTCTGATTATCATTTTCTCGCTATCTTATTGGTAGAAAAATGTTTGGGTTATTATTATTGGATAAAGTATTCGATGGTTGCTAGAATGGGAGGTGAATTCTGTTGCTAGAGAGAAGAAAATCTGGTCTTGAATGGGACGAGGAGGAGAGAGAGTTGAGTTTTGGAGTTACGTTGGAGCGATCGACAAGCCAAGAAGTTTTGTCTGAGCCTCGGAGCGTCCCGCTAGCTTGCGGCGACGTCTGAGTTAAGTTACCGGCTAAATTAGTAGTGAAGTTCCAGTTTAAGTTAGTGCAAGTTCATTGCATAAGTTCTTGTATTAGGTTAGTGTTGTTCCAGATGGCTTAAGCAATCTGTAGACCACGGCGTTCAGCTGTTTTCAAGCGAACGCGATATTTTTGTACCACTATTGGTACCATATTTCCTTTCGTGCAAGCAGAAGTTAAGAAGTTTTCTTTTGATGTTACTAGTTCAACACCCTAGTTAAAGCCTAAAGTTTGCTAGTAATTTTTGTTCCTGTTAATGAACTAGATAACAAGTTTTTTTTTTATATTTTTGTTCGAGTATCTAAGTGCTAATTTATTTAGACAATGCTGAATTTTTCTATAAATTTTTTTATGAACTATGGTTTCATCAAATATGTACTGTTGCTGTGTCAATCATTTATAAAGTGACTAGTGAAGTGAAATCGCGCCTTGGACTTAACAACCCACAGGAAGATTCAAGGACAATGATTACAAGGTATTTATTTATGTATAACTTTTCTTTCATTTATTTGTTTGGTAATCTGGGTCTTAATTTGTAACACCGTGAGATCACAGATTTGTACATTCATTTTTTGTTTTAATAAATAATGTTTTATTTGCTATTTACCATCTTATTTTATCTCTTTTCCTTCTCTCTTTTATCGTAAGAACAATAAAGAATTTGCTGAGTATAATATAGAGTAAACAAGGTAAGTCACGCCATATTTGCTGTGAATTGAAAATATTTTATTTATATTTTTTTTGATTTTTTTTATTTAAAAAGACAAGTCGCATCCACCCAAAGGTTATTAGCGACATTTCTGTAACATTTGTAACAATACTAAATCAAAAATGGTTAAAAATGAATTACAATTTTTATACAATTAAACCTTTGGAACAATAATTTGATTCCACGCACTAACACTTTATTTTTGGAATGAACTTTTAGATCGCTAGCGACACTCCGACACTCTCTTTCTGATGCATCATTAGTGATAGCGTTACGCGCACTAGTATCTGCTTGTTCATATTTCCTTCAAAGCCTATGTGGGATGGTATCCACAGGAAGTGGATTCTTCTGAAACTTTCTTGAGCTTCCATTATTTCGGCCTTGGTTCTTTTCTCAATGGGGTGTTTATGGTATATATTTTGCATAGCTTTGACTGTGCTAAGAGAGTCGGAAAGGACTGGGCAACAAGGGAGGTTTTAATATATACATAGTTTGATGGTTTTAAACAAACCAAAGAGCTCTGCAGTATAGATGCTGAAATTCAGAGAAAGGTGTAGGAGCATAACAAGGCGATGAAAAATTCCATCAATATTCTTTTGAAGTGGAAACTTGAATCTTAGTGTTGGCTTAATTGAGATGTGTCACTTTCCCAGTCTGACGCCTCACTGCCAAGATAACTATTAATTTTTTTCTTTATGGACGTGAATTTTCGTTTAATGGATCTTTCCTTTAAATAGGGGTAAACTAGACTGAGCATATGAGACAAAGCAGATAGGTCTGTGGTATATTCTTGAATTGTGATTATAGGATCTGTTGATCCCGTGATATTTATTAGGAGCATGTTAAGTTGGTCAAAATTTAGAAGGAAAGGCAGAGGGTGATTTTCTATGAAGTTTTTAGCAGGGTCAAGTAAGAGAGAAAAATGAGCATTCAGAAGTGCTTGCTGAACTAATTTTAGCTTTTTTAGATTTTTCTTGGACTTTAGGTGGTGGAAAAATGTTACATTCTTTTGAAGATGGATCTGCTTCAGGTGAAATAATTTCATCAAAGTTACGTTTTGGTTGATTAATTATGTGACTGTCCCTATTTGATGCATCTTCTTTGTTCGGTATCTCCGGGACATTGGAAATATACATTTGTTCACACTGAGAAGGTTTTGTATCATTGGGTGCTTGCAAAGATATATTTGTTGCGCTGGATACCGATGCTTCATTGTTTTGGTTGGGGGTTAGTTGAGCTAGTGGTTCGGAGCACTGTGATGCAATGTGACCTGGCTTCTTGCATCTAAAGCAAACTAAACTGTCTTGAGAGATGAATATTCTATATATCGTGTTGTCAAAAACAAGAGTAAATGACTCTGGTAGTGTTAGACTGTGAGGACTGATATAGATGTGTCTTCGAAAACTAAGGATGTGATTGAACTCAGGCATAGAAGCACTAATTTTGAGGAATGTCATGGGGGATACAGGAACTATGCCGATTTTTTGTAACTCATTGATTAGCAAGTCGTGCAGTATTGAAGGACATACGCCGGAGAGCACAAGTCGTTCCGCTGGTGTAACTAACCTTCTTGCTCTGACAATTTCACCTTGTATTTCTATTTGACCATGATTATTCATAAAATCATCCACTATTTGTTTATTGGATAAATACATACCTATGCGATTATTAGATAATCTAGAAGAGAAGATTATATTTTTCGGTTGAATTATATTTCCAAGTGGGAGAAGGTAGTCTTGAAGTTTGGTGTTTTCTAAGGCACTAAAGATAATTGCCTGGGACTTTAAAGGAAAATGCACTCTCGACGCTGCCAAAGAGTATGACTGTGATGCGTTTATTTGACTTTGATGGTCTTGTATTGTAGAACTGTTGTGGGACTCCATGTTTGAACTCATTTCGATAAACGTTAAGTGAAAAGTGAGTCCGACCCTGTACACCTGCTAAAACAGGTATATCGGTCTTTATTTAAAGCGGTTATTTTGCTGGTAAAACTGGATTTGTGTATTGACAACAATAACAAATAATTGCAATTTGCTGACTTTAATGCTAATTTTACTGGATATTATGTAAAGAGTTTGTACACTTACAGTTTATTTCAATATATCACTGAGATTCACAATTTATAACTTATATTAAACTTTGTTAATATTAAAAATATTCGGAGCCCACATTGAATAAAACATTATAGTTATCGATGCAGGATCGGTCTCCCTATATATTTTTTATTTGACTATGTTTTTTTGTTTTGTTTTGATTTATCTATCTTTCGCTTATTATTTCTATTTTTTCTATAATTTTTGGTTCCCTTGAGGTAACCAATGGCGCCCAATATTTTATTTCTTTTTATCAGACATACTTATTTTGATTTTTCTATTTTTTTTTATTTCTAAGCTAATAAGAGTACACTCATAACATCCCTTAAAAATCCACACCCTTAGATCTCTGAGACTTGAACTACCGTGGCCATGTTCTTCATTGTGTAACATCCCCTAATATGACATAACAACATCTTGCCAAATTTCTATTCCCTTTTCAGGCCATAAAATGCCGCCCACCGTTTAGGCTTTTGTTTTCATTTACTGTTACATTAAAATGACGCTCTTTCGTGGGACTGTTACATAAACATGGCGCGCAACGTGCCGGCTATCTTTTGTCTAACTCTTAATTAGCTTTTCTAACAAATTTCCTATTTACTTTTCAGTATTCCTTACATTTTTTTGCGTTTATTTGATCATATCATTACCATCAGGTATGACCTATATTTTTAAGCGACGAGAGAATTCGAATCGTCCGCATGGCAGATCCTCGCTCTTAGCCGATCAGCTCTGACCGCGAGAATCAATCCTTTCTTGTTTACGAGGGTACGACAAACAGTTGTCGAACTTTTTGATTGCTATTTTCACTATATTTTTACCCCGTTACATTTAGTATTTTGTGTTTATGATTGATTAGTGAAAATAAATACTATTATTTTCAATTTTTTTTTATTTTTTGTTGACTTACCTACTCAGTTAAATGTCTTACGATCAAGAGAAAAGATATTAATTTATTGTTTAGTGTTTATATTACAATGTGTTGTAAAAAATTGTTTTTTTCGTTAAAATAACGAAGAAAACTGTAAAACTTTTTCTGTATTTGATCTAATAGAAACATTCAGCAAATTTTGATTCTAGACAATAACCTTTTTTGTCTAAAATAACATATTTCAATTTAATTTTCATGTTTTTTGTCGTTAATATTTTCATTTTCGACTTTAGCTTATTTTTGAATAACAATTTTGAAATATTTTCCTATCATTTAACAGATTAATTATTAGGTAAAGCCTATATGTTTGTTTTATCATTATGTTTACGTATTTTTGGAATCTGTTGATATCTTCGACGGATTAATAATCTGTCAGAGGTTTGATAATTATTTTTTTTTAATACTTTGTGTTCATCATCATCATCATCATTTGGCTCTACAACTCTATGTGAGTCTTGGCCGCGTTTACTATTTCCCTCCATTGTTGTCGGTCCTCAGCAGCTATTTCCCATTGCTGTACTCGTAGATTTTGCGTAGATCACTGGCTACTTCCTCCTTCCATCTCTGGCTTGGGCGACCAACTGACCTTTTTCCATCGGGCCTTTCCCAGAATGTGGCATTTAGAAGTCTTTCGTCACTTGATCTTAGTACGTGACCCGCCCATCGTATTCTGTTTGCTTTAATGTAGCGTACTATATTTTCATATCCGTATGTTGTCTGGAGTTCATCACTGTGTCTTCTTCTCCATTCTACCGTTGTCTCTTCTCTGCAAGGCCCATAGATAGTCCGCAGTATCTTTCTTTCAAGTACCAGTAATTTTGTTGTTCCCGCTGATTCAGGGTCCATGTTTCGCTTCCATACGTTATTGTGGGACGAATTATTGTCTTATATACTCTTATTTTTGCTGGTCTTGAGAGTATTTTTGATTTAAGTAGGGTCCTTAATGAGTAATATGTCTTATTTCCTGCAATGATCCTGGCTGCCACGCCCTTTTCATAGTTATTTTCAGATGTTATGATCACTTCCAGGTACTTAAATTCTTTGACGACTTCAAAATTATATTCACTAATTGTTACGTTTTGTCTAACCCTTGGTCTTGGGTTCTTAGTAACCAACATGTACTTGGTCTTGTCCTCGTTGACCTTAAGTTATTTTGTGTTACGGTCCGAAATTTTTTTATTTTTATTTGTAGATCAGCTTGATAAACGTTCTTTGTCTTTGATTGCGAACTTTCCTGCAAGTTTAATTTTGTTTAGTATGGTCGATTGTAGTCCTTATTTTATTTTTTTTAACATCAGTATTTGTGGTTCAATTTTTGATTTCTTAAGAGATTTTCTGAAATTTTTCAGAGCCCACAGTCTTTAAAGTTTAATTATCTTCCGATGGTAGATTAACATTCTACACGTTCTGTAATTATCATCCGATGGTAGATTAACACTCTACACGTTCGGTAATTATCTTTTGATGGTAATTTCCATTAGGAATTTACACGTTCGATGAATTGTCTTTCGATGGTGGATTTTTGAGAAAAGTCTACACGTTCGATATTTTGGTTCGATGCAAGTTCGTCTGACGTTCTAAGCAATCGATTTTGGTTTTGAGTTGTTTATTAGAACAAATTTTTGGGTATAGCCCAGGACTTATGTTGTGTTTGTTTGTCAACTCACCTTATTGTTAGACCACCTGATATTTTTGTACTACCTTAGTTTGACCCAGAAAGAACTAATACTGTTCTTTATTTTATTTTACGTCTTTTTGAAGTTTTGTTAAAAAAAGTTACACTTATGTGAATTTTGTCCTATTCTCTGTAAATATTTTTGTATATATGTTTAGTTTTTGTTTATTTTAGTTTTGTCAGAATTTAGTTCTTGCTACCCCGACCAAACTTTTTGTTGCTTTTAAGGGTGTTAGTAGAACTTGGTCTTATTTTATTTTTTATATATCTTTGGTGGAATATGGTACTTTTTGTTTGGTTGTGTGACCCGGAATATTAGACACCACTACTGATTATGTTCCTACCAGGGGTGAAAGCACGCCAAATAGAATTCTATTTTAGTGACGTCACGTTGCCTAGAAACCGTCGATTCTCCCATTGTGAAATTCGATTTTGTGACGTCAGCAAAATAGAATTTTTTTGGCGTGCTCTCACCGCTGATTATGAATTATCGAATATGTCCCTATTATAGGCGTGTGATACGCGTCAGATATCGCTTGTTCCGGTTATAACAACTATTGTAAATTGTCCCCAACCCCAATTGTAAATAGAAATAGTTGTCCAGTTACCAACGATAGTTTATCTTTGAGGAACTAAAATGGTTCATAAACTATCGGTAACTCTTTCATTTTGTGTATATGTGTTTGTTTATTGATAACAGCTAATAGCGTTATCATATTATGTTGTCCTTGGAGTTAGTCGTAAATGAAAAACTTTATGCATCCAATAGGGCAACATGTTACCTTGTGTTTTTTTATGGCGTCAATGATGCATACCATCATTATTCTTATGTTATTCGTGGTGTTATTCAGGGCCGAGAGACTTCCATGCTTCCATTAAAACGATAACGTATCTTGCCTATATTTTGTTAAAGATGCATACCATCAGTATTCTTATGTTATTCGTGGTATTAGTCAGGGCTGAAAGACTCCCATGCGTCCATTATAACGGTAACATTATCTTGTCTAGATTTTGTTGATGATGACGTAGAGCGTCGTCGTCTTTTGTGCGTTAATTTGTTAACGATGACGCGCAGTGTGGTCGTATTGTACGATCACGATTGAGTTTTATTTGTGTTTAGGATGACCCGTTGCGTTATCGAATATTTTGTTTTAAGTTTATTTGTGTTCGTGATGACGCGTTGCGTTATCGCATGTTTTTTTATTTTTTTGTTTGAGCTTATGATGACGCGTTGCGTTATCGTAATTTGTGTTTCGATTTTGTCTATGCGTTGTGTAGTGTATTTGTTAGCGTGAGCCTTTCTCTGAACAATTACACAACGAATCAGTTATTTCAGGACAGCAACAATAAGTAGTTTGTATAAATGTGTTCTTGTTAAAACTAAGTTTTTGTGTGGACATTTTTCGTTTTAATTAGTGATTTTAATATCAAAATATTGCTGGGATTGAGACCTACAATATAATGCAATTTGTTTTCAATAGGTTGGCATCATAAGTGAAATAATTGAAATAAGTGATATTATTATTTCCCAAACCATAACAGTTACAAAAAGTGGTTCTTATAAACAAACTGGTTAATGATCAAGAAGAATTCAGTAAATATCATTAGCCTTTAAGTACTTATTTATTACTTTTAATTTTATCTTTTGGAAGTGGCTACTGTTACGACCGACGTTCTTTGCAATACAATTATTTCATACATTTAATTATGGCAATGAATTGTTTAGAATGTGACAAAGACATCAGTGACTCCAAGGATGCACTGAGTTTTGATAGCTGTGAAAGGAGTTTACATCGAAAATGCACGGAACTCTCGGCTTCGGAACTGAGAGTCATGGACCTAAAGAACAGTCGTCAACTGAAGTATTTCTGTCAGCAATGTTTGAAGGGCATGGCAGCTGTACCTAAATTATACAAAATCGTCAGCGAGTTACGCCTAGAGGTGAAACATCTTCAGGAAAGTATTGAAGCCAAAAACACTTCTATACCACAATTAACTACTACACCGTAAATTTCGAATGATGAATCTATAATTAATGAAATTCAAGAGCGTAATGCTAGAGCTAGGAACATTATGGTCTTTAATTTGCCAGAATCCCCAAATGACATTGCAACTGTGCGTTCAATCATAAGTGAAGCCTCCAGTGATGAAATAAGTATTGTTAAGATAACCAGATTTGGCAAGAAAAATAAAAATGGACATCGTTCTGTAAAGGTGGAGCTCTCAAGACCCCAGGATGTATTTGATGTGTTAAAAAATAAATATAATGTAAGCCGTGATAGACATATTTTCATAAGTGCTGACCTCACGCGTCTTCAACAAAACATCTTAAATAAGTTAAAAACTGAATTGGCAGAAAGGAAATCTAAAGGTGAGAAAGATCTAGTTATAAGGTATATTAATGGTGAGCCTAAAATAACCAAATATAATCAGCAAAAAAAACTCGAAATAATCATTCCACAAGTTTCCAATACACTGAAAATCTACTGTCATAATGTAGGAGGTTTAAGGAAAAAATTATCTGATTTCTCTGCAGCAGTTAATTGCTCTTGCTTTGATATATTTGTCATTATTGAAAGTTGGTTGAACGATGATTTCCTAGATAAGGAACTTTATTTGGTTAATTATCAGATATTCAGATGTGAGAGATCTAATCTTTCAAGTACTAAAAGTAGAGGTGGAGGGATTTTGATACTTATTCATAGAAAAATAAAAGCTTTTAGAATGAGCCTCATAAACAATTCAGTGGAGCAGTTATTTATATCTTGTTCTGTTGCAAATTTTAATTTTATCATTGGTGGCGTGTATATTCCTCCTGACAGTCCAAATAATTGTTATCTATCACATGTTGAAATGATTGAAGATTTGAGAATTCAGTATAATAAATGCAACTTTTATATTTTTGGTGATTTTAACTTGCCTAATATAACTTCCGATTTAAATAATATATCACCATCTCAGATGAATGAAAACATTTCTAGTGTAGCACAATGTTATGCTTTTCTTGATTTTAAACAGCATATTACTATTCCTAACTCTAATAATAAGTTTTTAGATCTACTATTTTCGAATGTGGATAGTATTCTAGTTTCATCTGCAATAGATCCTATTTTTTCTGAATCTACCCATCACAAACCATACTCCTTTGATTTACCTATATCGGGCATTACAAATAATTTACTGTGCCAAGAATTTTACTATGAGTTCAGAAACGCTGATTATATTAGCTTACAGAATTATTTGGGACCTATCAATTGGCACAAGTATTTAAATTTAAATGACATAAATAATGCAGTACACAATTTCTATCATATTCTGAGTATGGCATTAAATCTTTTTGTGCCCAAAAAGAAAAGTAAGGTATCAACTTTCCCAAAGTGGTTCAATGCTGAGTTGAGAAATTTAATCATCCAAAAGAAAATAGCTCACAAAAATTACAAGAATACTGGCAATCGCTGTTATTACATAGAATTTTCAAAGTTACGTAGTCAATGTAATATTTTATCTAAAGAATGTTTTGTGAATTACAAAAAAGACCTTGAAAATAATTTTAATACCGATCCCAGGTCATTTTGAAGATTTTTTAGCCGAAAAAATAATCTATATGATGTTCCTAATAATATGTATCTAGCTGATAAAAAAGCTGTGAATGGTGATCAGATAAGTGAGCTTTTTGCTGTTTACTTCTCTGAAGTTTATGTTTCTTCCCTGGATGTAAGTTATCATGACACATTTAATAATTATTCATCTATAAAGTGTGATTCTTTGACAGCGGAAGTTATTTTTGACGGTTTGTCAAAACTTTCTAATAATGTAACAGCTGGACCGGAAGGTCTTCCCGATTTTTTCTTGAAAAACTGTGCTTACAGTCTAACTCAACCATTGTTTGTTCTATATAACTTATCATTGAAACTAGGCATTCTTCCTGATAAATGGAAAACTAGCCATTTAATTCCAATTTTTAAATCTGGCGAAAGAGAAAATATAGAAAATTACAGAGGTATATCTAAACAATCGACCATTCCTAAACTACTTGTTAAGTTGATTTATAACCATATTAGTTTTACTTGTCAACAATTAATAAATAATTATCAACATGGCTTTATGCACAAGAAATCCACAACTACAAACTTACTATCTTATGAAACATCTATTATCAGAGATCTGGAAAGAAAATGTCAGGTAGATTGTGTATACACAGACTTTTCAAAAGCCTTTGATAGGATTGACCACTACTTACTGCTACATAAACTTAAGGCACATGGTTTCAGCGATCAGCTTTTAAAGTGGTTTGATAGCTATTTAATAGGTCGCACACAAAAGGTCAAACTGGGTTCCTTTATGTCATATGCAATACAAATAAAATCTGGAGTTCCACAAGGTGCTCATTGCTCGCTCCTTCTGTTCAATCTGTTTATTAACGACATAGGTGAATGTTTTAATCACTCTAAGTACTTGCTATTTGCTGATGATTTGAAGATTTACAGATCTATCAAAGATCATGAAGATTGTAGTCTCCTTCAAAACGATCTCAATAATTTAGTTGAGTGGTGTAACAAAAACAGACTCTTTTTAAACATTAATAAATGTCATTTCATTAGCTTCCACAAAGTTGCAAAAAAATATCAATCATCACATGTCATCGACAGTAAAGCGCTCTCTTATGTTAAAACAGTAAAGGATTCGGGAGTAATATTCGATGAAAACTTAACGTTTGTGGATCACATAAACTATGTGACAGCAAAGGCTTCAAAAGTACTGGGTTATATACTTCGCAGTTGTGCTGATCTTTCCCTTAATACAATAAAGGCTGTTTACTCATCATTGGTTATATCTATATTAGAATTCTCCTCTATTGTCTGGTCACCATTTTATAATGTTCATGTTGTTTGTCTCGAGAGAGTTCAAAATAAGTTTTTAAGATTTGCGGCATACAGATTTGGATATAATGTTATTGAACTAAACCACAACTATACCATCATCCGTAGTGATCTCAATTTGCACTCCTTAAAAGACTGTAGAATTATAAATGATCTAGCTTTTATTTATAAACTATTAAATAGTGAAATCAATTGTCCTGATTTATTAAAATTAATAAACATTAATATTCCAAACCATAATTTGAGAAATAATAACTTGATCCATGTACCTCATCTTCAACTAACTATGGTCTTAACTCACCAATAGATAGAACTTTAAGTCGCCTGAATGATTTGGACATCGATTTATTCTCTTCTTCCAGTCGAGTATTTAAAAACCGACTAAAATCAATTTTTCCCGTCAGCACTTATGTTTAATATTTAATATTAACTAACTACAGACAATAAAAAATTAACACATTACATAATACAAAAGCATTATCCATGGCAAAAATTAACAAATCCACTGAAAATATAATATATTTTCAGTGGATTTGTTAATTTTTGCCATGGATAATGCTTTTGTATTATGTAATGTGTTAATTTTTTATTGTCTGTAGTTAGTTGATTAATGTCAGTTTATATTATATTATTATGTATTGTCACTGCATAACGTGGATTGTGTGTATGTTAAATTTAGTTTTATTGTAATGTACTTACTACAGTTTTATGCTGTCACACTTTCATTTAATTTTATTTTTAGTTTTTTACTGTTTTACTGGACTTTACTAATACTACTTTTACTTCTACTTATTGTTTATATATGTATATTTTTTTTTTAATTGGGGAAACCCGTAAATAAATAAATAAATTTGTGTTTGGGACAACACTGTCGTGTTGTCATTACTAAAATATTTTAGGGGTCCTGGTTCAAAGAATCCTTGACACCTCCTGTATATAGTTATTTTAGTTTAGTTTGTTAAGTTCTATTGTTACTCGTGTTACCCTATGACAAATTGATATTTATTTTATTTGTTTTGCTTTTGTTTACCTTACTTTTGCTTTGTTCTTTTGTTATCAGTGGACTCACTGTAACGAATTACTTATTTTGTTTAGCTTGTTTTTGTTTTTTTGTTTTGAATCAATTCTTTCTGTTTTGGTCGGATTGATATTGTTAATAACGTTTCTTCTTGACATCTACCCCTTGTTCTCAAAATTATATTTTTGTTTTAATGTTTTTTGGTTTAGAATATATCTCTTGTCTTTCTGGGAGTTTCCCTACTTGGAAAATTTCCGTCGTGATTAATCCCAGAGGATTGTTAAGGAACATTTGGCCATCCTTTCTTCTTCTTTTTTTGTAGTTTCAACTTGTAGTTGAAAAGTTTAAATTGCTGGTTGGAAGTTGATGTTTTTTTTTTCTTTTGTTTCCGAATAGCTTACCTGTTGGCCAGCCGCCTTTGCTGAGCTGGAAGCACCACTCTTTTCCGTTTCCAGAAACTTCAGCACTGGTCTGTTCCACCCTATTGGTTAGGTTAGAGCCATTTTATTAGAAATCTGCCATTGGTAGTTGTGCTTAAGAGCTAACGAACCGCACCTGTAGTCGACTCGTCAAGTCGAATGTCTAGTTTAACTTTTTTTGTCTTGAGATTATATGGTGTTAGTCTCCTTTTTTGTGTTGACCGTTACAGTTTTTTTATTTTGGTTCCGATTTCAATCTGTGGTTGGCACCAAGTTGAAATCGTTGAGGTGGGGGGCTGTGTAACGGTTCCAAGGTCATGGATATATCACCCCGTATTTTTTTTGTGTTAAGACAGTAACTATATTACGACCCCGGTATAAGCATTTTGTCTAATAGTTTCGTATTCCGAAGCCGCGAATTGTCTCATGATTTATATCTGAAGTAGGATGTTTACATGAATATTTTTAAGTTTCTCACACACGTAAGATATTGCGTAATTCTTTTTTACATTGCAATGAATTTTTCGTTTTTCATAATATTGGATCGACCGTCTGATATTGTGTTGTTTATCTTTCTCAGGATTTTGGCGTGGATATCGTAAGTGTCCCAATTTGTTTGTCTTCGGCTGAGCATCAAAGGAATTTAATAGCCTTTTGCGTCAAGAAGTCTGGGAAATGTTTATATAATAGAGCTGGTACGTCGACAGATAATGCCCGTAATATTGATAAAGCTTTCGAGTGCTTGAGTTCTCAAAGGTGACCGTTAAAAATAGAGTTAGCAATTTCGGTGGGAACCGAAAATTTTACTTACGGCAAAAGTAGCGTTTTTCTATTGGTTAAGAAGAAGGGTCATAGCATCAGTGGGATGTTCTGATTATCATTTTCTCGCTATGTTATTGGAAGAAAAATGTTTGGGTTATTATTATTGGATAAAGTATTCGATGGTTGCCAGAATGGGAGGTGAATTCTGTTGCTAGAGAGAAGAAAATCTGGACTTGAATGGGACGAGAAGGAGAGAGAGTTGAGTTTTGGAGTTACGTTGGAGCGACCGACAAGCTAAGAAGTTTTGTTTGAGCCTCGGAGCGTCCCGCTAGTTTGCGGCAACGTCTGAGTTAAGTTACCGGCTAAATTAGTAGTAAAGTTCCAGTTTAATTTGGTGCAATTTTATTGCATAAGTTCTTGTGTTTAGTTAGTGTTGTTCCAAATGGCTTAAGCAATCTGTATACCACGGTGTTCAACTGTTTTTAAGCTAACGCAATATTTTTGTACCACTATTGGTACCATATTTCCTTTCATGCAAGCAGAAATTAAGAATTTTTTTTTGATGTTACTAGTTCAACACCCTAGTTAAAGCCTAAAATTTGCTAGTATTTTTTGTTCCTGTTATGGAACTAGATAAGAAGATTCTTTTTTTTTTATATTTTTGTTCGAGTACCTAAGTGCTAATTTATTTAGACAATGGTGAATTTTTCTATAAATTATTTTATGAACTGTGATTTCATCATTCTATTGCTGTATCAATCATTTATAAAGTGACTAGTAAAGTGAAATCGCGCCTTGGACTTAACAACCCACAGGAAGATTTAAGGACAATGATTACAAGGTATTTTTTTATGTAGAACTTTTCTTTCATTTATTTGTTTGGTAATCTCGATCTCAATTTGTAACAACGTGAGATCACAGATTCGTAAATTCATTTTTTGTTTTAATAAATAATGTTTTATTTGCTAATTACGATCTTATTTTTTCTCTTTTCCTTCTCTCTTGTATCGTAAGAACAATAAAGAATTTGCTGAGTATAATATAGAGTAAACAAGGCAAATCACGCCATATTTGCTATAAATTTAAAGTTTTTTATATATTTTTATTTGACTATGTTTTTTTGTTTTGTTTTGATTTATCTATCTTTCGTTTATTTTTTCCATTTTTTGTATAATTTTTGGTTCTCTTGAGTTAACCAGTGGCGCCCAATATTTTATTTCTTTTTATCAGACATACGTATTTTGATGTTTCTATTTTTTATTTCTAAGCTAATAATAGTATACTCATAACATCCCTTAAAAATCCACACCCTTAGATTTCTGAGACTTGAACCACCTTGGCCATGTTCTTCATTGTGTAACATCCCCTAATATTACATAACAACATCTTGTCAAATTTCTATTCTCTTTTCATGCCATAAAATGCCACCCACCGTTTAGGCTTTTGTTTTCATTTACTGTTACAGGTTTTGACTTTTTTGGTTTATATCAAATCCCTTGTTTTTTTTAAATACACCATGTCCGTAGTGATACTTTTCAAATCGAACATTCGCTATCTTGGTTATACAACGCACTGAGGTGAATATAATATAGTGGCAAGACAGTGACAATTTTAAATATTTGACATGACATTGAGAATATTTTGAGTTGTTGATTAAATAATATTGATAAGTATTTGATCAATATAATTGATTTAAGACGTGAATTTAATAATAATTATTTATTGTTTATTTTTTATGAAAGATCCAAGCAACAATACAGCAGGATATATTCTGTGATCCAAGCATTTTGTTATTAAACATGTTTAAAATTTTAAGCGTTTCATAGTAACAATATATTATTAACAAATCACTTTATCACTTTTCCTCTTTTCTAGATTAAGCATTAGTTTTTGTTGTACAGTATATATTATAAATTATTACAATCACTGAATACATAGGTAGTGAAAAAATTATCATATTAATTAACTGAATTAATAATTTAAGCAAATTCGTGAAAAAGGGTTAATGAGATGTAAACATGTAGTGTCTCGGCACTTGATATTCTGCTTATTACCAATGAAACTACTAGTTCTTAATTATAGTTAAAGTGATCAAACTAACTTTAAACTATAAGTTTTATACCACATATATTATTTAATCGTATATTTGCGTATTTAAACCAGTTTCGTTAGTTTTATATTCCTGTCTACTACAGAAATTATTGTAAATAGACACAGGTTTATGGATTATAAACAATTTACCAGTTTGCTTTTTGCGGGAAACGAAAACTAATTAGTTCCGGTAGTACCATAAAATAAATTATCAACATGTCATCAGATGTTACTATACAGAATGTCCAAGCGAATAAATCTTATTGTTCTGTAGCCGCAAAGCAAAATTCTTCCCAGAAAAGGAACATGCAATACTGTTCAATGCTATTAATAATACACCACTTCAAGATTACCTTATTCCTTTAGGTAATTTAATAAATTAGCGTAATTTAATTAATTATTAATTAAATAAAGAAATCCATAGGGAAATCAAAGAAAGAGGCTTGAACGAAGACATGTGCTACGATCGAGAGCAATGGCGATTGGGAATCAGAAGACGTCGTAGAACGTTATGAACCGATTATATATATATATATATATATATATATACATATATATATATATATATATATATATATATATATATATATATATATATATATATATATATATATAATTTAATAAATCCCAAAAACATCTTATTCACGTCTTGCCTTGTAACGGTCAGTATCCCGATCGTTACTATAATATTCATTTCTATAAACAATGCTATCTATTAAGTATGCAACCAGGTATACGTTCACTCACATAGAGTGTTATCTAAACTTGAGCCCCATTATAACTATTTTGGTTGGTAGTATGGTTAGTGAATTTGGAATTTATTGGTTGGTTCATGTGTCAATGACCGTGTCCGCCTGGGTGACAGGACGGGAAGAAAGTGAAGGTTGATGGTTACTTGATCTTCTGCAGCGATCTGTGGATGACGTGATTTTCCATTATTATTTATTATTATTTAGTTGAAGAGGAATGAATTTAAGTTAGAAGGAAGTTTGGTTTATGGTGTAATTTATGGTGAGAGTGCTGTTTTAGTTCCAATATCGGAGAATTCTGGACATTGGGTAAGCGGCACTTATTTGTTCTTGCCAAGGAAAAAATGACCATTTTCTCATTTTCAATCCCATACTTAGATTAGGAAAATTGTTATTCTGTAACCATCAGGTCTTAAATAGTCCCTATAACTATCAAATTTATGTCCTCTACTGAGAAAAAATTCTTTAAAATTATATTTCCAGTTCAAAGTAAGTTCTGACTTAATGACATTTTCCTTTACTTTTAGTTTTACGTCTGTAAAGAAATCCTTCTTGTAATATCCAATTTTACAATCATATTTTGCAACAAGTAATCCTTACCCATAGTTTAGTTGTTCAAATGTCTTCACATGAAAAAAAAATCAAGGTCAATCATACTTCACGTACACATATCAGTGATTCAACTTTTTGTTTTAAGTTTTTCTACAAACTTTTTATAAATACCTTCCTACATACCGTGTTTCATGTTACTCAAAAGAAGTAATATGACTGAAGGATTTTTGTTTTCTTTTAGTCGCTGAAGAACAGAAGATTTAGTCACAAGAAATAAGAATAATTTTGGGAAAGAGTGGGAAATTTTGGGACATATATATATATATATATATATATATATATATATATATATATATATATATATACGTCTTCATATCAAGGCGAGATCCGACTAAATCTAAGACAACCCGAGATCCACACCAATAGGAAATTAATTATTGGAGTATATTGTTCATAACTATCTTTATAATTAACATATTAGTCATGGCACACTTAGAGGGGAAAAGATTTTTAAACTTAAATTTTTCTGATAAATTTACAGCGAAACGAGATCCGTAACTGAAAAGGAAAGGGGAAGACTTATTTACGGAATTTTAGATATTTACCGATCAACGCGAGATCACACACTGATACCAGCTCTAAAGAGTATTATTCGAGCGACCAGAGCTCGTGTTGTATTGCATATTTCCCACGATATACAGACACAGAAAATAGATAATGTACATAGTGGGCGGAGTCAATGAGGGCAGCAACAGAGTTATCTAGAATTCTTTATGTTACTTTTAAGTATCGCTTCTTTCATGTCTTCAACGTCTACCGTGGTTTTTTTAAATTTTGAATTTATTGTGTATAAACTAGGTATATCTACTACCCTCTTCAACTATATAGATTTACCTTTCAGAAAGTCCCTTAGTTTTGTTACATACATAAGGGTGTGAATAAAGAAAAATACTTCACAAATAATAACCAATTAATAATGATAATTTGCAATACAATATTTTAAAACTATACATTACTATTCTTAAAAAACACTTACTACGAAACAAAAATGTAATAATTAGATTCTTAAATAATATAAATTGTTACAAAATAATTTAAATGATTGCTTGTTTTAAAAATACATTACAAAAAAGTACAAATTTCTATAATGATTAAAATTTAAAAATTATAATAACTCAAGTAGTCCAGAGAAATAAGATTTTTCTCGTGACACATCTGCCTCCAGGCCGAAACCAAATTTTTTGAGTAGAATGGACATCTATATTAATAACGTATATGTTTCCTGCAGCCGATTTTGATGATATAAACAAATGAAGATCAAAAAACGATAACTTTTCGCTTTTTTCGTCTATTACCAAAAAGTTAAGCATTCTAAACAAATTTGAAAGTAAGAAACTCAAAATCCGTTCGGCGGATTATGAGTTCTTCAATACGGCGTTCGCTGGATATGTCTATCCTTATTGGTTGTTTAGAAAATTGCAAAATAAATCATAAATTTTGAGTTTTTATAAATATTCATAACTTATGCAAAAAGTAACTTAGAACCTTCTTATTTCACGGAATGCTGAGACTTCTTGTGCTTAAATTATATTTAAAATTTCAAAGCAATTGGTCAAATAGTTTAAAAGTTATTTAATTTGTTTATCCCAAATTCATTTTTTTTGCAACGCTATAAGTCAGAAAATTATGAGGTTACAGTAATACTTCGGACAGTTTATGAAAGAAGAAAATTTATACTATTGTAAATAAAAATTTACTAGTAAATGTTAAATTTACTAGTAAATAAAAATTGATATAACTCTATTTGTTGACTTTTTTCCAAACATACGGCCGTAGAAAAAATATTGTTCCTAACTCATGCGGAAAGTGTCTTTCCCGCACTCGACTGCTTGCCCGAACGACGCGATAGCCTCGACTGTCAACGGCTGAAAGTATCACTTTCCGCGATAGTTAGGAAAATAACTATTTTCTACGAGCTTGCAAAAATGTCTCCTTTCGCGCACGCGTTTTAGTTTAGAAAGTTTTACTTTTCCGCACGCATTTTACTTTTCCGCACTGAATTTAGATATTTTAATATGGCAATTATAATACATGCAATAAACTAATATTCAGATATTATTTACTATTTTATTTCAAATGTATTTTATTGTGTTCCTGTTTTAATGAAATTAACGCAACAATTCGATGAAATAAAATTATTTTGACATAATATTCGAAAGTCAAATCAGTAGACAATAACAGTCGTTTTGAATCGTCGTCATGGAAACCAAGATCGTCGTCATGCTAACCAATTATATTGAAAGTTTGGTTTTGACAACGTTGTCAAAGAATAATTTTGTGTATGTATTTTCATATTAATTCAATTAATTGATTAAGATTTGTTCATTTTTTAAACGCTCGTAGAAAAAATGTTGTTCCTAACTCTTGCTGAAAGTCCCTTTTCTGCACTCGACTGCTTGCCGAACTCCGCTTCGCGTCGTTCGGCAAACTGCAATCGCGTGCGCAAAAGTATGACTTTCCGCACGTTAGAAAAATAACTATATTTAATAGATATACTTACTTTTTGTTCGAGATAGAAATGTAGTTAAGATGTAAATTAAGGTAACAAAATTAAAAACACAATGAGTCGAATACAAAAAATAACTTGATACAAGAAGTGATTCAGGTTAAAAGAGTCGTAAATTCAAGAAAATTATTAATTTACGATTAATTTAAAATCGCTTTCTAGCAAGTTTCGCTTTATCGGTGATGTCAACGATTATCATGTTTATTTGAGTGTTGCTTACAACAAAAAATCCGGTGGATGGTTTTTGTTTATAATTCCAAATGTAATTTAATCTACTTCAACAAAAATTTATGAAGGAACAACATTTGTCTATTTTTATGAACCAAGTTGTTATTTCAGGAAATTCTTCTTCATAAAATTTCTTGTGACTTTTGATCAGTTGTCGTTTTAAAGAACTAGTTCCACTATTTGTCATTTGATAACGTTGTTCTATAATATCTTTACACAACGTGCACTTTGCAATTTTCATTGTTTTCGTATTTTTAAATAATATGTACATAGTTCTCTGTAAATTGACTATTGACCTGTTTTCAGGTCGATACTTTGGGTATTCAAAGAAAAAAGCAGGTTGCCTTTACCAGAAGGAATTATAAACCTTTCAGTAGTGCCTTAAAAAAGGCACCATATGCTTCACCGGAACCGAACATACAATGTCTATTACTATTGTATTAGATTAGACGATTTATTACTCCTGGCTTGATGACGAGCCAGAAATATACACTTGCTAGGTCCTTCTTCTTCGAAACCATTTTTGTCAATGTAATGGTAATATAAAATATAAATAATGGCCAATAACTTCCACATAAGAGAAATTTCCAAGAAATTTCTGAAATTATAGTCTGACAAGGAGTCTCCTAACCCAAAAAAAGTCAATGTCTAAAAACAGAGATTTCTCATTAATGAGCGAATTAAAAGTGGGACGAGAGAAATGAACCGTTTTCATTAAAAAACTTATTAAAAAGTCGCCAACATCATCGAAATTGGCTCAAAAATCAGGTGATCCTTCTATACACATGTTTTTTAAAAGTGTTCCAAAGAATGTATAGTGAGGCTATATATTCGTTGGTGTTGTTTCGCGATATGTACTTTCTTCTAAATATTATGAACTATAACTTAACTAATTTGTGCCTTATGCTGATGCAGAGTACATGTTATGTTCAGACCTGTCCAAATAAGTCATTACAAAAGGCGGTATCTCAATTAGAATTGGAAATATAGTTATTTTCCTAACAAGTGCAGAAAGTCATACTTTTCCGCACGCGACTGCAGTTTGACGAACGACGCGAAGCGGGAGTTCGGCAAGCAGTCGAGTGCGGAAAAGAGACTTTCTGCAAGAGTTAGGAACAATATTTTTTCTACGAGCGTGTAAAAATGTCTACTTTCGCGCACGCGTTTTAGTTTAGAAAGTTTTACTTTTCTGCACTGAATTTAGATATGTTAATATGGCCTTAAAGTAATTATAATACATGCAATAAACTAAGATTTAGATATTATTTACTAATTTATTTCAAATATATCTTATTGTGTTCTTCATGTTTTAATGAAATTAACGCGAGAATTCGATGAAATAAAAATAATTTTGACATAATATTCGAAAGTTAAATCAGTAGACAATACCAGTGGTTTTGAATCGTCGTCATGGAAACCAAGATTGTCGTCATGCTAACCAATTATGCTGAAATTTTGGTTTTGACAACCTTGTCAAAGAATTAATTTGTGTACGGTATTTCTCATGATCATCTTTCAATGCGTCACAGTTTTTCGATTTCTTTCTAACGCATTAAATTGTATGTGACAGAAAAAAAGGTACGTCGGTGATTATATTTCGTCGGTGACATTTTTATAACATTTATTCTAGTTATTTTAGTTGTCGATAGATGGCGCCATAATAAAAAATAATTTTTTTTAATTAGATAATAATATTACAAATATAATCTGTATAATTTATAAGACTATACAAATCAAAGAAAATACCATTTTATAAATGCAAGAAACATATTTGATTGTTTTTTATTCCAAATTGAAAATAAAATGTGACAACTGTCAGATTTAGCTAAAATGTCATGTTAGAATAAATGTCATAAATATGTATTATCACGGACTTACCCTTTTTCCTATAATTTGTTACGCACTGAAAAATGATCATGAAAAGGACAATATGTATTTTCATATTAATTAAATTAATTGATTAAGATTTGGTCATTTTTTAAAGACTCGTAGAAAAAACACATTGCGCAATATGATATTCAAACTTCAAACTGTTTGAAGAAGTTTGATTTCAAGTCAAATCTACATTATCAAATTCAAGTCAAGTCAAACTTTTTTACAAAAAAAGATTGGTGTTCAAGTCAAGTCAAGGTTCTTGAGTAAAATCAAACTAGTTTGACTTGATGCATCTCTAATATCTGCCATAAAGTTTCAACGTAAATGTAAAAGAAGTTGTTTTAATGTAAAAATGTGTAGAGACACTAACGGTGAAATTCTACATGACAAAAACTCAGTTCTTAATAGATGGACACAACATTTCAGCGAACATCTAAATATAAACGATATTGAAGAAGGTTACAACATAGAAAATCAACAAAATCTACATCATCAACTACACTGAAGACCCAACAAGAGAAGAAGTATCAACTGCCATCCTAAAACTCAAAGACAATAAAGCCCTGAATCTGTTCTGATCTGTATAAAAAAGGTGGTGATCATTTGCAGCAATCCATAAATTAATAGTACTGATATGGCAGAATGAACTGGTTCCAGAAAAGGGAATAATATGTCCGTTGCATAAAAAAGGTGATCAACTGGATTGTAAGAACTATAGAGGCATTACTCTACTAGCATCTACGTATAAAATCTTCGGCAATGTATTGTTTGAAAGACTGAAACTTTTCACAAAGGATATTGTTGGTCAATATCAATGCGGATTCACTGCTGGAAAGTCAACTATACATCAAATTCAAGCACATAGACAGATTCTAGAAAAGTTAATAGAATATAACATAGATACCCACCATCTCTTCGTCGACTTCAAAGCAGCCTATGACAGTGTTAAAAGAACTGCATTGTATAATGCAATGATTGACTTTGGGATCCCACCGAATTTGGTTAAGTTGACCCAACTAACAATGCAAAATGTAAGCTCGTGCGTTAGAATTCAAGGAGAAAACTCGACATTTTTTGACATTAATAATGGTCTAAGGTCTAAGACAGGGGGACGCGCTGGCGTGTCTCCTCTATAATATTCCTTGGAAAAGGCAGTGAGAAAATTAAATATTAGAATGAATGGAACTATTTTTAATAGATCGACGCAAATTCTCGCATTCGCTGACGATGTAGTTATAGTGGGCAGAAGTGTGAGAAACATGGTGCAGTATTTTACAAGACGCGGCAAGTGAATTAGGACTTGTGATACACGAGGAAAAAACCAAATATATGTTGGTTTCTAAAAACTCCCGAAATATCGAACAGAGAATTCAAATTAACAACCATACCTTTGAGCAAGTCAAGGAATTCACATATCTTGGGTCGCTAGTAAACTCAATAAACACGACAAGCGACGATATAAAAAGACGCATAGCAATAGCAAACAGAACTCTACACGGTCTCCAGAAATATTTAAAAAATAAAAATAATATAAATCCTTAATAAGACCGGTTTTGATATATGGGGTTGAAACGTGGACCTTATCTCAAAATGATGAAAGACTATTTTGGAGAGAAAAATTCTTGGAAAGATTTTTGGGGCCGTAAACGAAAATGGGCTATGGCGTCGAAGATACAACTTTGAACAATATCAGTTATACACCGATCCAGATATTGTGAAATTCGTTAGAAGAAAGTGCAGAGACTTAGATGGGCTGGACACATTGCTAGAATGCCAGATCACGAATACACTAAGAAATTAACCTTTTCAAAACCAGAGGGCACAATAAGTAGAGGACGACCACGAAAAAGATGGATTGATGATGTAGAAGAAGACCTAAAGATTTTAGGGGTCAGAAGATGGAAGGAAGTTGCCAGGAATCGGCAGGAGTGGCGACTTCTTTGCGAGCAGGCCAAGATAATGATGATGTTTCAACGTACATGTGGGTTGATCATTTCAGTGAGAGTGGTTTATGTAAACCATCAGACACTCTTGTTATATATTGAGCAACTGGAGACAATTTTTCGTTCAACAAATGGTGATTCCATTTTGGTATTTTGCCCATTTAAAGCAATAGTACCTTTTAATACTAGAATATATATATATAGACCGGTCACTCTAGTATAGAGTATAGGTCGCTCAGGTTCATGAGCTCTTTTAATCCATTTCATGCGGTGGATTGGTCCGCATAATTCTTCTTCATTATCCTTTATAGATTTTCGTGTTTTTTTGCTTTTTCTGTAATCTGTTTCCATTCTTTCCTATTCTGTATTTTTTCTCTCCAGCCTGTAATTTCCATATTGGATATATCCTCTCGCAGTTGGTCTTCCCATCTTATTTTCGGTCTTCCTCTAGGTCTGTTTATTACTGGCGTCCAATTTGTTATCTGCCTAATTAGTGCATCTGCTTCTCTTCGTTGGATGTGGCCAAACCATTTTAACCTTTGTGCTTTAATGAATCTCACTATATCTTCTCCTTCCATTAGATTTCTTATTTCGTGATTCATCAGAATTCGTATTTCTCCTTGATCTGTTTTGATTGGGCCGTGTATTCTTCTAATAATTTTTCTTTCTATTATTCTCAATTTTTCTTCATCTTTTTTTGTAAGGCACATTGCTTCTGCTCCATAAGTGATGACTGGTCTAATTGCCGCTCTATATATCTTTGTCTTTGTTTTCTTGCTTAGGTTTTTATCTTTAAGTAACTTGTGGTATTTCCAGAATGCCCTATTCCCTGCTTTAACTCTTTCATTTATCTCTATGCTTCTTCTGTTTTGACCATCTACTATCACTCCTAAGTATTTAAAGCAGTCAACCCTTTGGAATACATTATCACTTATTCTTATCTCTTTTATTCTATTTACTTGGTCTTGATTTCTCGTACTTATTAAGTATTTTGTTTTTTTCTGATTAATTATTAACCCCCTGATTTTTGCCTCTCTTGTCAATGTTAGCAGTGCATCTTCTAGACTTCTCTTGTCATGGGCTATCAACCCTAGGTCGTCTGCATACCCTATTATTTGTGTAGAACTTTGGATTATTGTCTTTTTTGTTAGTCCTGTGTTTCTAATGACTCCCTCCAAGGCTATATTAAAGAGCGTTGTCGATAGGCTGTCACCTTGTCTTACCCCGTGTTCTATGTTGATATTCTTCGTTTCACCATCCACTGTTTTGACCTTTGCTGTTGTGTCCATCATTGTCATTCTGGTCAATCTTATTAATTTTGCAGGTATATTCATATTTTTCATTTCTTTTAATAGCTGTTTTCTGTAGATGCTGTCGAAAGCCTGCTGGAAATCAATAAACAATATGTGCAATTCTATGCCATGTTCATAACTTTTTTCGATTGTTTGCGTTAAAACGTGGATTGCATCAATTGTTGATCTCCCTTTTCTAAATCCCTGTTGATATGGTCCTAAGTTTTTTTCTGTGTATCTGGTTAGCCGATTTCTTATAATTGTTGTCATGATCTTATATGTTGTATTTAATAGCGTAATTGCTCTATAATTGCTGCAAAGCGTTGGGTCTCCTTTTTTAAAAACTGGTATAATGAGTCCTTTCTTCCATTCTTCAGGCATGTATTCCTTTTCCCATATACTGACCATTAATTTATATATACGGTTTAGAAGGTCATCTCCTCCATTTGCAATAAGTTCATTGTTAATCTCATCTGGTCCTGGAGTTTTGTCAGATTTTAGTTGTTTTACTACTTCTATAAATTCTTGGTAGGTAGGTGCATCTTCTTCTTCATCTCGGTTATCTGTTATATCTTCTTCTTCTGTGTCGATTGCTTGGTTGCTTGTATTAATATCTTTAAAGTGATTTTCCCAATCTTTTTTGCTTATTTTGCTGGTCACTTTGTTACCATTATATTGTTGTTTTATATATTCAAACAATTTTTTGTTGTCTCTATTATTTGTTTCAATCTCTTGCATCTGATCTGAGATCCATGTCTCTTTCTTTCTTTTATAAAGTTTGGCCGCTTCTCTCTTTTCTTTCTGGTATTGTTCTCTTTCCTCTTGTCCGCTATTTTCAAGCCATTTGTTTCGTGCCAGCGTTTTCAGTTGACTTTGGTATCGACATTCTTCGTCAAACCATTCTTAAGTTTTTTTATTTTCTTGAGGTCCTATGGTTTGCTCCGCAGCCTCTATGATGCTCATTTTTATATTTTTCCATTCCTCTTCTACGTTCGTGCCATTGTACCTCTTTAGTTTTTGTACTAATTCCTCTGAATACTCTTGTTTTGTTTGTTGCACTTTTAATTTGGTTAAGTTCCACTTCCTTCTTTTTCCTACTTTATTATTAGCTTTGATGATTTTCATCTTCATTTTGGCTATTAAGAGTATGTGGTCAGTGTCAGCGTTTGCTCCTCTAAAGGATCTCACATCTTGTATTATCTTTGTCCATTTTTTCGAAATCAAAACATGATCTATTTGGTTGCCATCTGATCTCCCTGGTAACATCCAGGTTATCTTGTGTTCCCTTTTATGAATAAATTTCGTACTGACGATGTAGGTATTTGTTGCTGCTGCCAGATTGCAAACTTTTGCCCCGTTATCGTTCGTGACATTGTGGATCGTTTCTTTACCTGCTATATTTTGGTTGTAGCTCTCTTTTCCCACTTGCGCGTTAAAATCTCCCAGTATTATTAAGATATCGTTCCTAGGAATATTTTCGCAGGTTTCTTCTAAAAGTTCATAGAATTCCATTTTATCTTGTTGGTCTGCTTCCTCGGTAGGTGCGTAGCAGTTAACTAAAGATATATTGGCTTGTTTATTTTCGATTCTGATGTAGGAGATTCTTCCATTAATAGCTTTGAAATGTATAACTTTTTCTCTCATTCTTTTGCTCACCATAAAAGCTGTTCCATTTTTCCCCTGTTTGTCTTCTCCTGAGTAATACATAGTAAAGTTTTTCTTCTTAACTGTTCCTTCATTTTTCCATCGTATCTCCTGTAGTGCTAGTATTTCTAGTTCGTATTTTTCCATTTCTAAAGCAATTTCCTGCATTTTCCCTACTTTTAGCATTGTCTGGATATTCCATGATCCAATTTTAATGGGTTTAGCTCTTTTATTCATGTTAATTTTATTCCTCTTTTTCTTGTACATTGTTTTATTATTATCATTATCCATTTCCTTAGCCGGGTCTGTTTCCACTATCCTTCGGTTTGATTCTTTCAGTGTTTTGGATTTTCTCTGTTGTTTCCAGTACACTTCAGCTTTAAGTCTTTTATAATGTTATTCCATTCCCAAAGTTGATCGTCTATCCATAATTTTTTTTTTTTTTTTTTTTTTTTTTTTTAAGCCCACCTAGACCAAAAAGCCATACTAGAATACCTCGTAATTTAATCGTCAAATGTCAAAATGCTTAAAAATTAAAGACAAAAAAGATAAAATAATCGTTGACCTACCCAAAAAGGACGCATATCACTGGTACTAAAATTTCACAACTGAGGAAATCGATTTTTTTCTGGAAGATAAATAAACATACCGGTTTCTTTTTTCTAAATAGTGTTTTTTTGAAAAAAAAAAAATTTCAAATTTAACAAACGAAAAATTTTCAAATCGATTTTTCTAGAAAATGGTGCATCCTACCGACTTAAAATAAGAATACGTTTTGGTACTAGTGATTTTTTGAATAACGGCAATTCGGTCAGATGAAATAAAACTCTATTTGTTCTAGGTCTCAATATTTCGTCATATATATTTCTCAATATTTGTACAAATATATATATATATATATATATATATATATATATATATATATATATATTGATACATGTATCCATGTGACTTCCAAAGTAGATTCTCGTAATACGTTGTTACTTCATATATACCGTTATGACTTCCGATTTCGGAAGTCACAACGTTTTGCCTATATTTTTACGAATTTGGCTACTAGATGGTATCAGAAGGCTTATATTAAAAATTTCGCTGGAAGTCATATCGTATCTAACATACTCATAAGATCAGATTTTAGTTCGACGGTATATCACCAGCGCTAGTGTCGCTCCCGTGCTACTATACAGGTTATGTACACAACGCGTAGCGTCTTCCGTATACCACACCGCTCGGTGTGACTTCCGTTTTTTGGCAACCCTGTGTAACGGTTTCCAGACATTTATCTGTTGTAGATTCGCGGTCCTAATCGTACTTAGTGTTTTGTGTGCCTTTTGTTTTTAAACATGAATAATAGCAGATCTGCTTTACTTTTAAAGTTAGCCTTAAATGAAGGTACAATAAGTGATTATATATCTCCATAATTATATATTTTCTGTACTTATTTCAATCTATAATATTTACTTACCTATTTACTTATATAAATTCATTTTTCTCGTGTTTTTGTTTACTTCCTTTTTTACAATGAACTTCTAATTTAATCTACACTCACCGGCACGAAAAACGGGCACCCTAAAAAAATGGGTAATTTTTGATGTCTCGTATCTCCCAAACCTTTGGTCCGATTTAAGTAATGTTTTTAATATGTTATAGCCTTATTATTTAACAATATAGCTATGATAACATTGTTGATAGACAGGTAAGTTTTCATTGTATACCGGGTGTACCAATCAAACTGGGTTTTTTTCTCAATTTTCACAACACCCTGTGGAATATTCTAGCCTTTATAAAATATTTAAATTAAAGCCTAACTATAGCTCCAGGTTTTATTAACATTCTGTTTTTTTATTCATTCGCTTGCGTTGGATAATAAAAAAGTTAAGGACTTTAACAACTAGCCATGTTCTTTATCGATACAGGTGTTTCTAAATATAAGTGCGACAAATTTTAAGGGGTAATTTCTGCATGAAAAAATAATGATCGTTTGGCAAAATATTTTATATTTGCAAGCATTTGCGGACATAGCTTTATCAAGTAAACGATCATTATTTTTTCATGCAGAATTACCCCTTAAAGTTTGTCGCACTTATTTAGAAACACCATGTATTGATAAAGAACATGTTTAATTGTTAAAGTCCCTAACTTTTTTATTATCCAACATAAGCGAATGAATAACAAACAGAACATTAAGAAAACCTGGGGCTATAGTTGGGTTTTAATTTCAATATTGTATAAAGGCTAGAATATTCCACAGAGTGTTGTGAAAATTGAAAAAAAAACCAGTTTGATTGGTACGCCCAGTATACAATGATAATAATTTACCTGTCTAGAAACAATATTATTACAGCGATATAGTTAAAGAATAAGGCTATAACATATTAAAGAAATACTTAAATCGGAGAATAGGTTTAGGAGATACGAGCCATCAAAAATGACCCATTTTTTTGGGGTGCCCGTTTTTCGTGCCGGTGAATGTATCTATTAAATAATCTAAATTATTTTTAAAAATCTTATTAAAAGCTTAAATACAAGAAATGTAGGTAAATGTTCTCATTTAACGAAATTTCCGAAAATTGTGTATTTTTTTGACCCAAGTAGGCTGAAAAATCGATTTTATAGTTATTGTTATTTCGAAAGTAATAAAACGTGTAAAAATTACAAAAAAATTGAATGTACAATTACAATTGAATGGAATTAAATACACGATAAAATGAATCAAGAGCGATAAAAAGTTTAAAGTAATAAATTCTAGTAATAATATAAAATACAGTAAACTCTCTCCTAAGGGGGTAGGCGCAAAATCTCTGTCCAATGCTATTTAAATACATTTATTTTTTTCGAATCCTGAGAAAACTAATAAATATTTTTTAAAACATACACCCAGAATGAAAGATAACATTATTACGGGGGACCGAAAGTCCCTTAGAATAAAAAAAAGTTTCTTTTGAATGAAATATTCAAAATTAAAAATCACACTAACTTTTCTCTTTTTTTTTATCATCCCATTATCTTTATTAAAATAAACATATATTAGGTATATAAGTTATTAAAATAAACATTATATAAGTTTTCAGGGACTTTCTGCCCTCGGTAATAATGTAAGCTTCCATTCTGCGTTTAAATTTTTCAAAAATACTTATTAGTTTTCTCAGAATTCGAAAAAAATTAATGCATTTAATTAGCACTGGACTAAGATTTTGCGCCTATCCCCAACGAGCACCTCCTCTATACGGACGGTATTTAAAACAAAATTCATTTGCCGATATACTGAGCCTGTACTCTTCCGGACAATCCCTTAAAATGATGTGTACCTAAATGAAAAAAAAAAATACATAGATATTTTTTCCAAATATTTTAGAATACAAAACTACAATATTTATCGACCGTTAAGTACCAATACCTTCTATCTAACGACAAGTAAATTTTACAGGAGAAGCAAAAAACTTATTTAATTTTGCTCTGCCAATCAGAATAATTTAATATATGGACTTTCTACTTTTTTATGTATAAGATTATCGTACCTCACATATTTGATTTTGAAAGAGCTTTTGAAAAAGACAGTTTGTCAGTTAGGAGGTATTGTTTTTCTCTGTTACTTGAAATATATGTGTTTAATGGAAGATAGGAGGTCTTAAATGTAATTAAAAAATGAATTAAACTCAAAAAACTTTATTATTATTATTAATGATATCAACACATTAAGACTTCTGAGATAGTGAGTCATAGAATGTATGACAGTCTTGCGGTAACACAGTTTTCAATTGTTGTAAATGAGAGTACTTCGTAGAACTAATAGGTAGCACTTTGTCATGCAAGGGAGTATAAATCGGTTCAGGAATAATTTTAGGTCTTATGGGCAACTCACTCCACTCATCATCAAAGTTTAGTTTATATTGTATTTTTCCATCTATGGTATACAGTAAAGCCCTCAGATCTGTTACAACAGGATCTCCTACTTTACGACCTGGCCTAATGGAAGTGTATCGCCATGTGTCCTCATTTGCGTAATTTTTAAAAAATTGATAGTCGACCAATTTCACTTCATACGGAAATGGCTTACTTCTTGCTTCCTTAGTAGCAGAAGCATAATCGCTCGGAAGATGAATCTCACGATGCTTCAATTTAGTCTCGATAGCGCTGTGGACCGAGTCACACTCCATTTGAGTGTGACCCGGTTCTAAAAACTTTTGGGTTATAACTATCTGATATTTTACAGAAAAGGCAGATAATGCGTTAGACAAAATGTTATTCCGATTTTGGTATGTGCAGCCATCTGAAAATATTACTATAGGTAACCTGTTGGCGAGACAGTGTTGTGACAAGTAATCTAAAAGGAAGTTAACAAATGTGCTTGCTGTCAAGTCACTGGCAGTTTCGTCAAACCAATAGCATGTTGCATGATGAGTGACCAAATTGTAGACCGTATAGTTGTGACAACTTAACTTCGTTTTGAAGTAGAGGGCACTTGCAGTCAGATAAGGACACACTTTGACAGCTTCAAGATCCATTGTAAGAAGATTAAATTCACCAGCTTGTGCTTTTTCCTTGTCATGTTCTTTCTCGGCTCTTGCTCTTGATTTACGTTGAATATGATCTTTATATTTTTCGTCTGAAATATTTCCTTCTTTATAACTGACACAGATGTCACACATATCCTTTTTTAAGGTATAAATAGAAAGATTTGAATCTTTAAATATCTTGTCAAAAGTATGTCTGCTTGCACTCTCTTCGTTATTATTTGAGCACCATATTTTATAGGAATTATAGAGTTCTGTTTTATTTCGGTAATATGGCTCGATGAATAATTTTCTCGAATTTTTTCTATTATAATGAGAGGGAAGTGTTGGGATATTTTTAAAAAATTCACGTAGCATCTGGATTCTTGTCGCCGTTCCTCTTGGCACAACTCGTTTTCGATTGCTATTGGTGACTTCATTACATGGAAGTGTTTTATGAACTGACTTCTTGACCCAAGATTGTACAGTAAAAGAACCTAGGGAAAATGTATTTAAAAAGGATGTCTTGCAAACTCGCAAATTACCCTCAGCTGTAGGCAAAAAATACTGGAAAGTACCTTCCCGTCTTGTCTCACACCCTACAGTTTTTCTAGCAGTAGTTTGTCGGGAGACTAATCCATTTATATAAATCTTCCTTTGTTCCCAATTTAAGTTTGTCCAAAAATTATTAAATATATCTTGTCGCATCTCCACGGTCAGTTTTTCACAATTCCTGACTTTACTTGTTGTACATTTTTTAGACTTGCATGCTTCACCCAGTTTGCGAGCGCTTCGGGGAGTATTGTGTAACATTTTTCCCTCTTTCGGATTTGTATAACCTAAGTAATCTTTGCCAAGCATTCTTAACTCTTTGTTACGATTTTTTTTCCAAGTCTTACTATCTGGTTTAATTTTTCTTTTTCGTTCTTCATTGATTTCTCCGAAATAAACCTGTCTTGGCACCAGCTCAGAATCCGGCACACTATTTTCTTCAGACACCCTATCTTCGCTCTCAGTCTCCGATGAATCAGACTCTGGGTTATAGGAACTTTCACTGGGTGAAAAATCGTGAGCTGAAGATGTACTTGGAGTCGATGCTCTCTCTGTAATTACATTTTCAGTATGAAGTTCCTCGTTTAACTGTTGGAAGTGGGAGTCTTCTAAATTGTTGGAGGAAAACACATTTTGATAGGAACGATTACTTTCTTGATTGTCAGACAAGGCAAGACTACCAACTTGTTGGCTTGTACTAATAGGAGGAGTAATATTTTCATTTGTCTCCGGAATGTAGGAACTTCCATCTGGTAACAGTACACTGTGGATCAATGTCGTAGTTTCATGAATTAAGTTTACACAGTGTTCGTCTTGGCTCAGATTTTTAGATTGTGATCTTGTGGGCTCTAAACCTTCAGAAATAATAACGCTAGTAGTAGACTCACTTGTGCAGCCATAAGGAATGTTTTCATCAAGTTTCAAAGCCAATCCTAATATTTCAGCTGCCCGTGTTTTCCTACGTCGATCTTGATTGATATTCATCTGTAAAAAAATTTGCATTTAGGTACTACTTTGAGATTTTACTTGAAAATTCAATGCTTTAAACATTGCTTGTTACGTAAATATAACTATTAGGGGATCGAAAATAATCTTTATTATAATTTATCATATAAAAGCAAAATGTTTTGTTTCCAATGTTAGTTAAAACGTACTTTAATATTAATAGCTGCATTTTTCTGTTCTTAAACAGCTTTTCATTATGACAAAATATCCGATATGCCCGTTTTTTGCGCCGCCTATGTACTACGAACACCTTAAGTAATTTTAATTATTTTTGTGGAAAGATCTGCTATCTACATTTCAATTTACTAAAACTCCCTTTGGTGGTTGTGTGTACATTTTTAACTATAACTGTATTATAAGCCTTGAATATGTAACTATCATCTTAACTTAAAATTAATTTATAAGAACTTTAACACACAAAAACATGAGTTAAATTGAGGTTAGGTATTTATTTTTTGTACAAAGTCTTACTTAGGCTGTTAATTTTAGTTGTAAAACACTCCTTACCTTTTGATAACACCAGACACACACGTAAATACAATATTGTACGGCAGAAGAACTAAATAAGATACAAAAAACGAATAATACCGGGAAACTGTTGATAGGCGGTACAACTAACAAACAACAACCACAAATGAGTAGATAGAAGGTATTTCTGCTATTCAGTTAGAAGGTATTTCCGGCATAAAAAACGCTGATTAAGGTAGGATATATTTCCATGATGTTATTTTAAATACTTTGAGAATAGATACAGTTAGGATATTTTGTTAGAAGATGCGTAACAAGCTTTGCAGTTAGATGGCGCGATAAACTTATTTTTGAAAAAAATGTAGATAGGAGGTATTGGTACTTAACGGTCGTTATATTTTATTATTTCAAATTAACACAGAGATGACAACGAGTGATATTTGATAACTCTACCTTATCAGCAGTAGGTAATAAAAATCTGGTTCTAGTGTGGGATCCGTCATTAAAATATTTTGTGTGTCGGTCATTAAAAGAAATATGACACCATAACGCGTTGCTCTAATAATACTTTAACATTGATTTGATAGTTATTATGTTGTGACTAAAAATGTTAACGGAATGTCTGCTTGGCAAAAGAAAACATCGGCACAATATCAATTTTCTTCTTTGATATGTTACCTATGTGTATGCCAAATTTCATGTCAATCTTAAGTGGTTTTTTAAAATTTATGGGTTTTGCAATATTTTACCGTCAGCGAACGGACTAATAGAAGAGGATCCGATATAAGGCCGATCTGCATCGATCTATTTAATGGATAACAATAATTATTGGATATGTAATTTAGTATGTTAACAATTATAAAAAACAAGGGGTGCATGATCTAATTTTCTTCTGACTATAATCAATTAATAATTAATAAATGACTTTTATCTACTCTATGTCATATTATAATATATAAATTTTTAGTTTGTGAAAACTGTCATTATAGATAGCAGTGCTTTAAAGTAAGCATGAAGTAACAATGTATTTTAAATGGGATTTACTTTTTCTCACTGTTTTTGACGCACTTTCATATAATTAAATATTCTTTCTTAACTTTCGCGTTTCATGGTGATGACATCTTCTTTTTCTTCAAGTGCCATCTCCGCGAAGGAGGTCGGCAATCATCATAGCTATTCGGACCTTGGAGACGGCTGCTCTGAAAAGTTCGTTTGATGTACATCCGTACCATTCTCTCAGGTTGCGCAACCACGATATTCTGCGTCTCCCTATGCTTCTTTTTCCTTGAATCTTTCCCTGCATAATGAGTTGGAGCAAGTTGTATCTCTCTCCACGTGTAATATGTCCGAGATATTCCAATTTTCTGGTTTTAATTGTATTTAAGACTTCCATTTCTTTATTCACCTTTCTCAGAACCTCTTTGTTTGTGACGTGTTCTGTCCATGATATTTTTAGAATTCTTCTATATACCCACATCTCGAATGATTCCAGTTTTTTCATTGATGCCGCATTCAAGGTCCAAGCTTCCATTCCGTAAAACAGAGTCGAGAAAACGTAGCACCTAGCCAACCTTATTCTTAGCTCTAACCTTAGATCTCTTGTGCAGAGCACAAGAGAGGTGATGACATAATGAGCAATAAATTACAAAAAAAAAGTTTGACAGTTTTGTGGTTTGAAAGAAATTAGAATTTTTATATGTCACAGTTCTAAGAATTGTAGAATAGAAATGAATTCCAGTGACGAAGAGTTACAGTATTTTTATTTGTTTATCGTAGATAAAATATTGTATGAAATTGTGCGTGAAGTACTTTTTGCGAACTTACGCGATGTATAGCACTCACTCCGTTTCATAAATAACTATTTTCATATATTAAAAAAAAATGTTTCGACCCGGGTAGATATTATTCCAGATTTTCAGATTTGGGCACAGAGTTGGATTGTTGGGGCATATATGGAGAGCAGGTAGCGCAACAACTATAAACTCAATTTTACAATGGAGACCCGGAGTTAGAAGGAGACGCGGAGGAACTAGAATAAATGGTTACAGGAATTAAAGGAAGATTTATATAGGGCAGGAATTAGAGACCAGCAGAAAAACAAAAGAGGATAGAAAGAAATGGAGAAGCATAGTCAATAGTATCGAGTAGCAGATTGGGAAAAATCTGCTCGAAAAAGATGGATCTAGATAGCTTTTTAGCGGGTAATCCCCACCTGGAGGGTTTAGCCATTTAATTTTTTATTACATATTATTATTGGTACATCAAAAATTAAAAGGACGGTGCCTGTAATAAAATCTAAAATATTAAAATTTTCTATAAGTTCAAATTTATTTATTAACATTTTTGATATAATTTTCATAAATAAATGACTTACTATTAACACTTTTTTAATTAATTCCAATAAATCCATTTTACAGCAATAATAATATATTAGTATTTTTGTTAAAATAAATATCAATCATATTATCATAAATAACACAGGTTTACAAAAAAAAAACTAAATTTCGGACAATTTGACGAAACCATATGACAAGGGGGTTTTTGGAGTGGCTGATCACAAATCCGGGGTCTGCTCACCTCTATCGCGTCAGATAAAGGTCATTTCAAGGTCAAATCAAGATAAATCGACAGTCGCTCTGAAAAAGTATATTAGGGGGTTCTTGGGGTCGCTGAAGATGAATCCGGAGTCTGCTGACCTCTATCTCGTCTAGTTCAACGTCATTTTAAGGTCAAATCAACATAAATTGACACAATTGCTCTGAAAGTATAGGGAGTTTTGGGGTCGCTGATCATGAAAACTGCGGTCCGTTGAGCTCTACTACGTCATGTAAAGGTCATTTCAAGTTCAAATCAGGAGGAGTTAACAAAATTGATTTGACCTTGAAATGGCCTTTACCTGACGTGGTTGAGCTCAACGGGCCCCAGTTTTGTGATCAGGGACCCCAAAAACACCCTAATATACTTTTTCACAGCGATTGTGTTGATTTATCTTGATTTGACCTCGAAATGACCTTCAGCTACACGTGATAGAGGTCAGCGGATCCGGGATTCGTTATAAGCGACCCCAAAACCCTCCTAATATACTTTTTCAGAGCGACTGTCGATTTATCTTGATTTGTCCTTGAAATAACCTTTACCTGACGTGATAGAGGTTAGCGAACCCCGGATTCGTAACCAGCGACCCCAAAAACCCCCCTAGTCATATGGTTTCGTCAAATAGTCCGAAATGTATTTTTTTGTAAACCTGTATAATCAAAGAATATCAATATTTTAATTTAAATAGACAACTTTAAAACACAGACAACTGTATTCACAGTAAAAGTTTCAAAAGATCACACATTACGCTCAAAATAGGAGGTAAATCTAGCAGACGAGTCGTTGTGACTTCCAAAATATGACAACACCGCTGGAAGTGACAACGCGCCTTGAACTACCCTATATATGGAAGCCATAACGTATGCTGTACGCTTCGGTATATACGTATATATATACAAAATTTATTTTGGTAAATCCTTTCCCCTCAATAGGTAGACCCATTTTATAAGCCCCCCTTTTACCAAATACACAATTTTTAAAAAATAATTCCTAGTAGAAAAGGTGGAAGTCGGACAGCCTCTTCTGTATACCGGAAGTCACAACTTAACGTGCATCTATATATATATATATATATATATATATATATATATATATATATATATATATATATATATATATATATATATATATATATATATATATATATACGAAGTAGTGGATGTGTGAATTGTTCGTAAGGGGATTTTTCCGCATTCTCTATTTCATTTGTTTATATATATATATATATATATATATATATATATAAAGCAGTTAGGTAATATTGACTGACATTATGTAAAATCTTGTTAATTTTGAGGTTGCAGTCATAAATTTCAGGGGGCAGGATAAGTAAAACTCTTAGTTATTATCAAGCTTTCGCAAAATTTATTTGCTTCTTCAAGATATGCTAAAAAAGTTTTAGTAAATACAATGAAATTAAGACGATAAAAAATATTGTACATAAAAGCATAAAAAACTTACAACGTGAGGTTAATCCATTAAATTTTTGGCGTACATAACAAAAAAATATATAAAATTCTTAATCTAATTTCTAATCTTCTACAATGCCTTAATTTTAGATAATTTAAAAAGAGAAAAATAATTTGACAATTTAATTTGAAATTTAGTATGTCAGAAAGACATTTGTATCTGTTTATTATATTTTATTTTAAGTTGCTAATAACTAGTTTTTTATTATTTCTTATCTGCGTACTTATTATAGAATTTATGCTTTTTTATGCTTTTTTATGCTTTTATGTACAATATTTTTTATCGTCTTAATTTCATTGTATTTACTAAAACTTTTTTAGCATATCTTGAAGAAGCAAATAAATTTTGCGAAAGCTTGATAATAACTAAGAGTTTTACTTATCCTGCCCCCTGAAATTTATGACTGCAACCTCAAAATTAACAAGATTTTATATATATATATATATATATATATATATATATATATATATATATATATATATATATATATATACATCCCGCTATCATTATGTCATCTTTTCATGTTGCAGTCATTTGGCATCACTAAGAAATACTATCATTTTCGAATTTTAATTCGTGTATGTTTGTTGAGCGCATTTTTTAATGCCCTGTATCGTTCTCAGTTTTCTAAAATTTTGATTTTAAAAATTTAAATTATATACAAAAATTTTTACACTTCACAGCCATTTTGACTTCCACCACATAAAAATGTGTATTTGCGGTGTATTTGCCGTCAATCGATGTTGCCACGAGTTGAAAATATCGAGCGTTTGAGGCCAGGTAGAAAACGTATATTATGAACTATATAAAAGGTGGGTTCTTTACCTGTTCGGCTGGTAAGGGTCCAAATATTTTACGAGTTGAATTGTGTTTATTTTATTTCATCTGTTAAATTATAATTTTCTCATAACGACTTAAAATATTTGTTTGAAAAATTAATTTTGTGTCATTCCATTTCAAATCGCTCAATTTTGGAGCAAAAAAAAATTTGGACCTCCGATTTGTCTGAAAATTAGTATATAGCTTCTGCGGGACGTAAAAATAAGATATTTAAGGTCAAAAAATCTTCTTCTTTTTTTCTCAAAATGTTATTTTATTCGATTTTACAGTGATTTGGTGTTTATTTATACAAATTTCCATTTTATCTCGTAAAGTATCAATGGAAAACATAATATTTTAATAGAAGGGACTCAAAAATGTCATTATATGGCATTATAGCAAGTTACTTTGATTCAAAACAAGCTTTTGATCAAATTTTATAGTGTAGAAAACGTTAAAATACCGTTTTTTTTACATTTTTCTCCATTCCCAAAATGCATCATAATCGATTTGGCTGAAAATTTGCCCACAGATAGACAAAACATAGGACTTTAACTGGTCATAAGGATTTGAATTATATTACAATACCCAAAAAGTTACATGCAATATTATAGTCAAAAATATAGGCGTCTACTGTAACTAAAATTAACTCGAAAATATCGACCTCACGACAAAAATTTTTAAAAAGAAATTGTAATAATTGTAAATACTATTTATTTGGAACAATTTCAGTTCCTTCCATTTTTGTCGAAAAGATAAAAATGGCGGAGATATTGAGCAAAACAGGTTCTCCTTTAAAATCAAGATGGCCGCTAACGTAACGGAGGAATTCATTCGCGATTTTAAATTTAGGCTACTATTGACTCCCCTAAAGATCAGAAAAATAAATTTTTGTGCAGCTTGGCATTCAAGATCAAATGCTATCCCGACTGGACTAATATATACTTTTGAGTATGATATTACTGCATGTAACTTTTTTGGTATTGTAATATAATTCAAATCCTTCTAACCACTTAAAGTCCTATCTTTTAGCTATCTGCGGGCAAATTTTTAGCCAAATCGATGATGATGTATTTTGGGAATGGAGGAAAATGTAAAAAACGGTATTTTAGCGTTTTTTACACTATAAAATTTGATCAAAATCTTGTTTTGATTCAAAATAACTTGTTATAATGCCATATAATGACATTTTTGAGTCATTTCTATTAAAATATTATGTTTTTCATTGATACTTTACGACAGAAAATGCAAATTTGTTTAAATAAACACCAAATCACTGTAAAATCGCATAAAATAACATTTTGAGAAAAAAAGAAGAAAAAGATTTTTTGACCTTAAATATCTTCTTTTTACGTCCCGTAGAAGCTATATACCAATTTTCAGACAAATCGGAGATCCAAATTTTTTTGCCTGAGTGATTTGACATGGAATGTACCTTTTACATTTTCATTTAATTTACTTACGGTTTTTGTTCAGAATTTTGAAGAAACGCTTGGTTTGACATAAAATTTGGGACACGCATAGCTAATATGTTAAAGAAAAAAAGTGATATTGTGCCGATATGTGCTTTTGATCTGGAGGTGAGTTTCGTCCGTTATCGGGGATGAAAACAAATACGTTCAAATAAGTCCGGAATTGGATAAACTGACTAATTCTAAGCAACTTCTATTTTATAGAGTTTTTCACTAAGTCAATACTTTTAGAGATATTTGCGAGTGAATATGTTCATTTTTCAACAACAAAAAAACACGTTTTTAGACGGTTTTTCGCAAATAACTCAAAAAGTAGTTACCTACTTTATTGAAAAAAAAAAATAGCAAATAGCAAATATAGCTCATAGAAAAGTGAAAAAATGGTATATGTGTCAGGTCTGTAGACCCAGTAGAAGCAGAGTTATTGCTAAGCTTTGTTTTAAAACCAAGAGGAGTAGGTAAACTAACCCTAATAGCACACGACGTCCTCTGGACGTCCAAAATAGGTCCATTTTTGGTCCTAACGTCCATGGACTATAAATGGACGTTCTTTGGACGTCCGGCGTTGGACGTCCTTCGGTGGACTAAATATGTACGTCCTTCGGACGTCCGACGTTGGACGTCCTTCGGTGGACTAAATATGTACGTCCTTCGGACGTCCGATGTTGGACGTTCTTCGGGTGGAATAAATATGAACGTCCTTTGGACGTCCGTACTGGACGAAATACGGACGTTTGCTGATCGTCCATATTCGACATATTATACGAATTACGGGATAAAATAGCAAAATAATTCAATAAAATATTAACTTAATTATGTTAATAAAATAGTTTACATCGAAAAGATAATTATATTTAATTCAAAATTGCACAGTTTAATATTCTAAACATGTTTTTGTTTTTTTTTTGTAAAGTGTGAAAATCTTATTTGTAAATTATTTGTTACAATGTTTTATTATTCTAGTTACCAAGATGACATAAGTTTGCTAATTAATTCTAGTAAGCAAAAATATAATTTTTATCAATGTATCTGTACTAAAAATGAATCTTAAGAGCATCTTTTTGAGATTGAATATACGTGGCCGTGCCCAAAATAGGTCCAGTCTTAGTCCTAATGTCTATGGAATATAAATGGATGTCCTTTGGACGTCCGACGTTGGACGTACTTCGGGTGGAATAAATATGAATACGGTGGACTAAATATATACGTCCTTCGGACTTCCGATGGTGGACGTCCGATGGTGGAATAAATACGAACGTCCTTTGGACGTCCGTACTGGACGAAATACGGACTTTTGTGGACGTCTGAAAATCACCCCCACTACTTGGTTCCTCTGTTCACAAAACTATAACGATAGGCGATAGATTTTCGATTCACCCACCGATATCAGTTCGAAGTTGGAGAGTTGATCTCTCAGTCGTTGTCGTCGTTAGGGCTCCCGCGTAGAGTTTTATTCATTAACCACTGATTTTCATAATGTAAGAAATTATATTATATATGAATTAAAGTATAATATACTTATACATATACTATATATTACGTAAAACTATGAAGACGCTGTTTCACAACATAACACAGAGTCCGACCGCCTCATCGGGCCATTTAGAGCATCAATGCATAAGCCCATCCAATGGATTATTATGTGCCCCTTTGACATAGGCGCACAACATTTTAATCTACCACCCTGAGGATTCCTGCTCCTGGAGTTTTTCTGAAGTGCCGAAACAGTCTATGTTCCTGATTCCTCGATCAGATGAGGAGTTTTCGGAGCCATCAACCCCAGACAGCTACTGGAGCTCCACGTTGCAGCCAGTCACTTCTTGGTAAGTGAACGCCAAAGAGGAAGCATTCAGACTCTGCTGCTACCACCGTCTGGACATAGCCTATCGATCCCTGATGGCCTAGAGGACAAACTCACCGAGAATGATGGAAAAAACCACCAGCCAGGACAACTGGTATCCAAACATTGGTATTATTTACGTTTTTTATTACATTTGCATATTTTTTCATGCTCTTTGATATATATTTCTTATTCTTTCTGGTATATTTTTCATACATTTTTCAATCTTATGGGTGTTTGGTAAAAAATAGGCCATAGCTTAACCTTGGATTACTGAGCTTAAAATAGGTCGATTTAAGCTAACTTACTTTAGTACGAAAGATGATAATAACCGAAATACAGGGTGTCAAATTTAAACTTTTATTTTATTCTTGATTATTTCCTGGGCAATACATCAATTTTGGTGTTGAATTTAGATTTCTTGTCCCAAAAAAACCCCGCTTACCAAATTTCGTGATATTATCCCATGTTTGTTAGGAAATATTCAAGAATAAATAAAATAAAAGTTTAAATTTGACACCTTGTATTTTGGTTATTATCAACTTTCGTACTAACGTAAGTTAACTTAAATCGACCTATTTTACCCTCCGAAATCTAAGGTTAATCTATGGCCTATTCTTTACCGAACACTCTGTATAAGTACATATTTGTATTCTAGCCAATCTTTTTGATTTTCTATAAAGTATAGACTTCCTTGAATTTTGAATTACAATTGTTAAAGGAAAGTTTCGCTACCGCGGTCGCCTTTTGTTCGTCTTAATATTACCTCTACCCATAAAGTTCTTTTGTCAAACAGATTGGGTTGGTTATTGTACCTAGTAAGCAAAAAGTATTTATCTCAGTATTTTATAATCTATTTATAATATTGAATTATCTAAAGACAGAAAGCGAAGGCGGATGAAAAAAAATTAGACAAAAGTTGAATGATTATTATAATATTATAATATAATATTACACTATACAGTGAGCACGTAAAGGTTGGAATAAATTCATTTTCTCGAGAATGGACGATTTTGGAAAAAAATCCTGAAACATGTCAATTTTTATTTTTAAATTACGACTTTTTGGCATATATATTATACTAGTGACGTCACCCATCTGGGCGTGATGACGTCATCGATTAATTTTTTAAATGAAAATAGGGATCGTATAATAGCTCATTTGAAAGGTAATTCAATTCTCTATTCAGTAATATAAACATTAACATAATTATCTATACAGGGTGTCTAAAAAAATTTTTTTTGAATTAATTTAATTGACATAAAAATAAGAATGTGCGTAATTTATTTAATTCAAAATACATTTTACTGCTATCAGAAGACAACAAAAAATGTTTATTTGGCAAATAAATATTGTTTTTTGCTTAAATTCAATATTAAAGCAGCCACCCACCAGCCTCGTGACAGTTTGAATATTTAATTTAAGCGAAAAGCCATGAATATTTTTCAAATAAACATTTTTTTGTTTTCTGAGAGCAGTAAAATGTATTTTGAATTAAATAAATTACATACATTCTTCTTTCCATGTCAATTAATTTAATCAAAAAAAAATTTTTTGGACACCCTGTATAAATAATTATGTTAATGTTTATATTACTGAATAGAGAATTGAATTACCTTTCAAATAAGCTATCACACGACTCCTATTCTCATTTAAAAAAATCATCGATGACGTCATAACGCCCAGATGGGTGACGTCACTTGTATGATATATATGCCAAAAAGTCGTAATTTAAAAACAAAAATTGACCTGTTTCGGGATTTTTCTCCAAAATCCTCCATTCTCAAAAAAAAAAATGAATTTATTCCAACCTTTACGTGCTCTCTGTATAATAAGTATACATAGATAGAATATCTTCTTTTTAAGAAATTATCCATTATCTCCAAATGAGCAAGGTGTCGATTTGAAATAATATGTATATGTATAATATAGAGCCCATTACGCACCACCTTAAAAATTGAGCATTTTTGATGTCTCGAATTTCCTAAACCAGTTGTCCCATCTAAGTGATTTTTTTTTATAATATTATAGCCTAGGCTATAGGTTACCTCCTTAAGCTTGTCATGCACGGGGAGCTATATACTGTAATATATATTATATCACATCGCTCTCTATAGTAATGAGTGAGCCTGCACACACGGAACCATTAGTTCCGTGTCTCCAGGCTCACTCATTTCTATAGGGAGTGATATGATATAATATACATAATATATTACAGTATAGCTCCCCGTTCATGACAAGCTTAAGGAGGTAACCTGTAGCCTAGGCTATAATATTATAAAAAAAATCACTGAGATTGGACAACAGGTTTAGGAAATTCGAGACATCAAAAATGCATCATTTTAAGGTGGTGCGTTAATTTCTTGGAGAAGTGTAATTGTAATTTAATGTAAATAATGTAATATCCAATAATTGTAATTTAATATAAGATGTAATATAAGTTCCTTAAAAAATGTATTTTTTATTTCCAACAATACATTCTCCACAGGTCTAAATATCGTCGCTAGACGTCCACCGAACGTCCTCTCAGGACGTTAGATGGACGTTCGGCAGCACGACATTGGACCAAACTGGGACGTCCTATGAAGGTCCAATTGACGTCCACCGAACGTCCCCTCGGACTTTAGGTGGACGTCCATTGGACGTTAGATGGACGTCCATTGGACGTTTGGCAACGAGGTATTTGGACCAAACTAGGACGTCCTGTTAAGGTCCAATTTACGTACCCTAGGACGTCCGATTAAGGTCCAATTTACGTCCGATTAAGGTCCAATTTACGTTCGATTAACGTCCAATTTACGTCCGATTAAGGTCCAATTTAGGTCCCCTCGGACGTTAGGTGGACGTCCATTGGACATTTGGCAATGTGGCTTTGGACCAAACTAGGACGTCCTGTTAAGGTCCAATTTACGTCCCCTAGGACGTCCGATTAAGGTCCAATTTACGTCCGATTAAAGTCCAATTTACGTCCCCTCGGACCTTAGATGGACGTCCAATGGACGTTCGGTAGCGCGACATTTTGACCAAAATAGGACGTATAAAGGACGTTCCTCGGACGTAAACGGACGTCCTTAAAGTCCGTAAAGGACATCCTATGGACGTCCATTGGACGTCCTTGTGCTATTAGGGTAAAAAGACAGATTCACACCCAAGAAAGTCACTAGAAATATCTTCAGATACATCTTCTTTTTTGGTTGATCATATCGGCCTTTGACGGTAATATTGACTAAAAATCTAAAAATAAAGGGAATAACGCAGAAAATGCAAAAATCGCTGATAAAATAAATAAACTAACCTATGAAATGCCAATAGTGTTAAAATTTTATAAATGTCATTATTGTCAAAATTTGATATGAGTAAAATTGCCTGAGGTTGTACCAATTACAAACAAGGTTTACGGCGCGGGAAATTTGAATTACTCCTCTTGGTTTAAAAACAGACTATAGTGAAAAATAAGCTCTTATATGTCAAATTCCAAATCGAATATTTTAACGTGAAATAAAAAAAATGAAACACTTTTCTGGGAAAACTTATTACAACTTTTTTAAAGTGTTTAAGAAAACGTTTATTTTTATTTTTTTAAAAAGTTTCTAGCAGCAAGAGTAAGCAAATTACGCTCAAAATACAGTTGTTCCTTATTTTTTGGTTAAAAATATCGTAAAAATCTCCCTCTAATTAACAGCCCAAATGGAATTAATCGTTACCACTTCACAAGTAACTTTATGTATTGTTTGTGTTTGTAAGTTTCATCAGTTCAAAGTGCTTATTTGTGAAAAAATTTGGTTTTAAAGTAAATTTTAAATCTTTAATTTTGAAAAAAAAAGACTTTTTTCAAAATAACTTTAAAATTATTAGTGATACCAAATATCTTAAAGAGTAAAAAATGTAGGTTTTGCTTTTTTAAATATTTGGGATTTTTTGATTTTCTGGAAGACAAAACTTGGTTAAGATATGGCTGTTTAAAATTTGCATATACATACTCGTGACTAGTGATTCGTTCGAGCCCTTTCAACAAAACCCCTTTCAAAAATAAGCATTTTTAACCAATGCAACTTACAGATCATATACAGGGTGTCCCCGAAAATAGTGCGTTCCTTAAAGGTATAGATAAAAAGCACAATGTAGAGCAAAAAATTCTTATAATATTTTCAGCCGTTTAAAACTTTTATAGAACAAAATTTGCTTAGAATTAAAATTAGTCAGTTTATCCACTCCCGGACTTATTTTGAACGTATGTTTTTTCACCCCCAAGAAGGGGCGAAAGTCACATCCAGGACAAGAGAACATATCGGCATAATCTCATTTTTTTCTTTGGCATTTTAGCTACGTGTGTGCCAAATTTCATGTCAATCCAAGCGGTTCTTTAAAATCTGGAGGTTTTGCGATATTTTACCGTGAGTGAATGGAATGATTGCCGTTGTCACTTTTAGATAAAAAGTCATTATCACAATAACATAGTCAGGTTAACTGAATTATATAATTATTGTTTTTATTATTAAATGTGAAAACCTAGAATTATCCATGTCTGTCCGTCAATAAACACAACTCCTCTGTTAGTAGGACAGAAAGAATGACAAATAAGGTGTCAAATGAAAGCCTATAACCAAAATATGATATTACATGTGAGAAGTTTGACCTCGGACTGGCGGTTCCAGAGTTGCAACCGAAAGTACTGTTTTAAATTAGCAACGCGACTAAGAAAGACCAGAACAAATACATACTTCCGGTTTCATGCCTGTCTGTTCGTCCATGTCTGTCGGTGAACAAAATTCATCCGTCATATCAACTGACAAAAAGTTACACGAAGAGTTCAAATATCGACTGCCGGTTCAACTTCCGGTCACTTTGGGTGAAAAATTAGAACTTACGATGTCCAGTTGCTTGTTACAATTTTTTTATAAGTGTTCTACTCTATCTATTCTGACTTTTTCTATAACTTACTTAGATCACATATAATTTAATATAGTTTTGATGTCAGGGGCTTCAAAATTTATGTGGTGCGTTCCGGTATGTGATGAATGAAAAACGACTCCATAAGCAGAAGAAAAAAGTGTTCTTTAAAGTGTTCTCAAGACCTAAGACAATACATCGACTCACAAGAGCGTTGTCACAGTAGCAAAAATTCGAGTTGGGGTTCGAATTACTTTCTCATGCGGCTTAGTCTCCTGACCTGGCCCCCTCCGATTATTAAGTGTTCCCAAATCTGAAGAAATGACTCGTAAATAAAAAAATCAGCTGAGATAATTGAAGAAAAAAATAACTATTTTTCAGAGCTTTTTCAATGATATTTTTCAATGTTGATTCTTTGAGAAAATATAAATAATCCGACTGTTGTTATCTGCATTTCGGTCTTTTGTATTGGTAAAAATCTAAGTAGGAATAAAAGTCGGCTAATTCTTATTTTCTAAACATATGAATTAGTCAAACAGGACAATCAGTGCTCATTCCGTCAATTTTTATTAAGAACATGGTCTATCAAAAAAGTTTTCATAGTAACATAAAGTTACTTAAAGTATCCCCTAAAATGGGACGCCCTAAAACAATTTTGAGTGATCGAGTCAAAGAATTTGCAACAGATGACCTATATATGTGTGACACAAGACACAATTGCTACACAGTGCAGTTTTCCGTCATTTGCTAAAGCAGCATTACAGAGCATTTGGAGTCCAACGAACAGCGTAGACGCAGAACGATTCTTCAGCACATATAATATTGAAGTGACAGATCGAAGAACAGCTCTTAAAGAGTCGAATGTCGAAATTACAACGATGTTAGCTTTTAATTAATGTTTTCTGTTGTTTTACTCGTAGTTAAAAATAAATGCGAAATTTTGTAATTATAAAAAAAGTAAATGCGAAATTCATGTTTTTGTTTGCGAAAATTCCGTACCCCTAATTATAATTAGTTATAAAATAGCTTCAATGGGGAAAAGCTGTAAGCTTAGACCAAACACCAGTAGGGGGCATTTACTGAAAAGGCATTGTCACGCAAGAATGGTTGAAATCACAATTAGTAGCCCTACAAAAAGACAAGCGCTTAAAAGTGATACCATTGAACAATAAGCATGTAAGCTACCTTTTAAACACATTCTCAAAAATTATCCATAACACAAGGATTGTTAGGAAATTCTTTAATAGACTTCAGGCAACAAATTCTCCTGATCATGTTTAAAAAACGTACGGAATGTACTAAATAAAAAAATATATTTTTATCATTTAAAAATATATACCCTTATACTATAACATAATTCTAACGTTGAATATATAATGCTTTCCTGTGGAGTATACAAAGGATGGTCTTGTTTTTCCCGCACGCTGCCTTGTTTAGTTTTCTTTGTCGTTTAATTCGTTAAACTCTATCCTCTTATGTCACGGCTTCAGGAAGCAGTGGATATATGCAGTGAACGGGAGGCCTATGTCGAACAGTGACCGAACGGAGCCTCTTCGCGTTTATCATGTAGAGAAGTCACTTGTCAAAAACTGGACATATGTAATCGTATTCAATTTGTTAAATACTGTCACATAATATGTCATGCACCTCTGTGCGTTAATCCATTTTATTTCTACAATTTTAAGGTGCTATTACATGCCGCCATTTTGATTTGTCTACAGTCGCATTCTGCCCGTTAAATCCCATCGTTTGAGGCGCTGTACGTCACGATTGGATCAATTGTAGCGAAGCTGCATGACTAAGGCCCTTTTAACATGTTGCTGTATTTGATTTTTCTGTGCCATTTTATATTATTTGTCAAATACTATTATTTGAGGTGCTGTACATCACGATTGGACCAATAGGACCGTAGATACAAGACTAAGGCCCTTTTGACATGCTGCTGTATTTGATTTTTCTATGTCATTGTATTCTATTTGACAAATCCAGTTATTTGAGGTGCTGTACTCCACGATGGGACCAATAGGAGCGAAGATACGTAAATAAGGCCCTTTTAGCATGTTGCTGTAATTGATTATTCTGTGCCATTGTATTCTGTTCGTTTAACCCTATCATTTGAGTTGCTGTATGTCACGATTGGACCAATAGGACCGAAGATACATAACAAAGGCCCTTTTGACTTGTTGCTGTATTTGATTTGTTTGTGTCAAATTTGATTCTATTTATGAAGTCCTATTATTTAAGATGCTGTACGTCACGATTGGACTAATAGGACCGAAGATACGCTACTAAGGCCCTTTTGACATGCTGTTGTATTTGATTTTTCTATGTCATTGTATTCTGTTTGTCAAATCCTATCATTTGAGGTGCTATACATCACGATTGGACTAACAGGACCGAAGATACATAACTAAGGCCTTTTTGACATGCTGCTGTGTTTTGATTTTTCTGTGTCATTGTCTTCTATGATGCCTAAGGCATGTCTATGATATGCCTTATTTTTAAACAAAACAAGTAATTGGACTTCGTAAGTCCTAGGTTTTCACCCAAAGTAATCGAAAGTAGAACTGGAAGACGATATTTGAATTTTACGTGTAACTTTGCGTGGATTGATATACGAATTTACTAATTTTGAGTCATTTTTACTAAACTTTGACATTTGTCACCTCATTTGTAATTCTACCCGGTATAATGGCGGAGGAGTTATATTGGCGGTCGTACGAACCGACAGAAAGATTGCCTAGGTCAAATATCTCACCTTTAGTACCATCCTTGGATTATAAGCTTTCATTTGACACCTCATTTGTCATTCTACCTGGTATAATGATCGAGGAGTTATATTCGCGGTCGGACAGACCGACGGACAGACCGCCAAGGTCAAATATCTCACCTTTAGTACCATCCTTGGATTATCAGCTTTCATTTGACACCTTATTTGTCATTCTACCTGGTATAATGACGGAGGAGTTATATTCCCGGTCGTACGGACCGACGGAAGGACAGCCTGGGTCAAATATCTCACCTTTAGTACCATCGTTGGATTATAATCTTTTATTTGACACCTCATTTATCATTCAAGCTGGTATAATAAAGGAGGAGTTATATTCGCGGTCGGAGGGGCCGACGCACAGACCGCCTAAGTCAAATATGTCACCTTTAGTACCATCCTTGGATTATAAGCTTTCATTTGACAACTCATTTGTAATTCTACCTGGTATAATGATCGAGGAGTTATATTCGCGGTCGGACAGACCGCCAAGGTCAAATATCTCACCTTTAGTACCAACCTTGGATTATCAGCTTTCATTTGACACCTCATTTGTCATTCTACCTGGTATAATGACGGAGAAGTTATATTCGCGGTCGTACGGACCGACGGAAAGACAGCGTATGTCAAATATCTCACCTTTAGTACCATCATTGGATTATAATCTTTTATTTGACACCTCATTTATCATTCAAGCTGGTATAATAATGGAGGAGATATATTCGCGGTCGGAGGGGCCGACGCACAGACCGCCTAAGTAAAATATGTCACCTTTAGTACCATCCTTGAATTATAAGCTTTCATTTGACACCTCATTTGTCATTCTACCTGGTATAATGATCGAGGAGTTATATTCGCGGTCGCACAGACCGACGGAAAGACAGCCTAGGTCAAATATCTCACCATTAGTACCATCCTTGGATTATAGTCTTTTATTTGACACCTCATTTATCATTCAAGCTGATATAATAATGGAGGAGTTATATTCGCGGTCGGAGGGGCCGACGCACAGACCGCCTAAGTAAAATATGTCACCTTTAGTACCATCCTTGAATTATAAGCTTTCATTTGACACCTCATTTGTCATTCTACCTGGTATAATGACGGAGGAGTTATATTCCCGGTCGTACGGACCGACGGACAGACCGCCTAGGTCAAATATCTCACCTTAAGTACCATCCTTGGATCATAAGCTTTCATCTGACACCTCATTTATCATTCAAGCTGGTATAATGATGGAGGAGTTATATTCGCGGTCGGACAGACCGCCAAGGTCAAATATCTCACCTCTAGTACCATCCTTGGATTATCAGCTTTCATTTGACACCTCATTTGTCATTCTACCTGGTATAATGACAAAGAAGTTATATTCGCGGTCGTACGGACCGAAGGAAAGACAGCCTAGGTCAAATATCTCACCTTTAGTACCATCCTTGGATCATAAGCTTTCATCTGACACCTCATTTATCATTCAAGCTGGTATAATGATGGAGGAGTTATATTCGCGGTCGTACGAACCGACGGAAAGACAGCCTAGGTCAAATATCTCACCTTTAGTACCATCCTTGGATTATAAGCTTTCATTTGACACCTCATTTGTCATTCTACCTGGTATAATGATCGAGGATTTATATTCGCGGTCGGACAGATCGACGGACAGACAGCCAAGGTCAAATATCTCACCTTTAGTACCATCCTTGGATTATCAGCTTTCATTTGACACCTCATTTGTCATTCTACCTGGTATAATGACGGAGGAGTTATATTCCCGGTCGTACGGACCGACGGAAGGACAGCTTGGGTCAAATATCTCACCTTTAGTACCATCGTTGGATTATCAGCTTTCATTTGACACCTCATTTGTCATTCTATCTGGTATAATGACGGAGAAGTTATATTCGCGGTCGTACGGACCGACGGAAAGACAGCATAGGTCAAATATCTCACCTTTAGTACCATCCTTGGATTATAATCTCTTATTTGACACCTCATTTATCATTCAAGCTGGTAGTTATATTCGCGGTCTGAGGGGCCGACGCACAGACCGCGTAAGTCAAATATGTCAACTTTAGTACCATCCTTGGATTATAAGCTTTCATTTGACACCTCATTTGTCATTCTACCTGGTATAATGACGGAGGAGTTATATTCGCGGTCGTACGGACCGACGGAAAAACAGCCTAGGTCAAATATCTCACCTTTAGTACCATCCTTGGATTATAAGCTTTCATTTGACACCTCATTTGTCATTCTACCTGGTATAATGATGGAGGAATTATATTCGCGGTCGGACAGACCGACAAGCAGACCGCCAAGGTCAAATATCTCACCTTTAGTACCATCCTTGGATTATAAGCTTTCATTTGACACCTCATTTGTCATTCTACCTGGTATAATGATGGAGGAATTATATTCGCGGTCGGACAGACCGACAAACAGACCGCCAAGGTCAAATATCTCATCTTTAGTACCATCCTTGGATTATCAGCTTTCAGTTGACACCTCATTTGTCATTCTAGCTGGTATGTTGACGGAGGAGTTGTGATTACAGATTAAAGTTTTCACATTTTTTCAAAATTGGGTGAAAACAACATGATGCCAGAATGATTTGTTGATGAAAATAATATATACATTTTCAAATTGCCTATTTTTCGGTGTGGATAATATTATATTCAACAGTGATGCCAAATTTCTGATGCCAAAATGATTGATAATGAAAGTGGGATATACGTTTTCATGTATATAGCGGCAGCGACAAAACGGTAAAACACTGAACTAAATGTATATAATATTTTCACTGTACCATCATTTTGGACTCAAACATTTTATGGAATAAACTTATGTAACTTAGTAAGGGATAAACAAAGAAAGCTGATATATTAAAGTAACATCAAGAAATCAAATCTCTAACTACCGAGTTGATTAGACTTCTGGTAACAAGTGCAGAAAAAAAGTTATTAAGGTAGTGTAAAGTGGCATCGATATACAGATGCCACTTTGCAAGACGATGCCAAATCGATGGTAAATGCATAATGTATCGATGCCAAATTGATAGTAGGATGTATATATATATATATATATATATATATATATATATATATATATATATATATATATATATATATATATATATATATATATATATATATATATATATATATATATATATATATATCCTACTATCTTCCTAGCGTCCATACATTGCCCGATAACTATCCACTCGGCGTCCGTGGAAATCGAGCGTCCGTATACGGACGCCGAGATGAAACCTTAATAAAAATTTGTCATTGGTCAGTTTTCTTAGAATACTTCTTCTTCTTTTTGATGCCGTTGACTAATAATACGAGTGCACAAGTTCTCTTCATGTACAGAAGAACTTAGATTACTATAATCAATCATTAAGCGAAATTATTTCGGACGCTTAAAAGATAGTTAAGTAAATTTTTCGTATACTGTAGCGTATAAAGTAGTGTTAACTGTTTATCACCAGAGGCGCTCTTTTCAATATACGTATACTTTTAGGTATACTACATTTTATGTTTACGATTTCTCAGCGTCCATTAAATAAACTCAAGTTTTGATCTTGCCACTTCTGAGCGTCGTAGACTTGGCAACCGTGGCCAACGTAGTATTTAGGAGGAGTTCACTGCGGAAGGAGGACTAAGGCCCGTAATTCTTTAAAAATTTACTGCCGACATTGAACAAACTTTTTGCACTGGTTAAAATATGGTTTTCATCCAGTTTTGAAAAAATGTGAAAATGTTGAATTATCCACGTCCGTCTGTCGGTAAACACAACTCCTCCTTTACTATACCAGCTAGAATGACAAATGCGGCGTCGAATAAAAGCTAATAACCCAAGAATGGTACCTACTAATGGTGAGGAATTTGACCTAGAACTTCCGGTTTTAGAAATACAACCGGAAGTACTGTTTTCAACTCACCGGAATAGTACAAGCGATATATTATTCGACGCGCCTTAGCAAGAGGAAAACAAATATATTCATCCGGTTTCATGACTGTCTGTGCGTCTGTCCGTCCGTTCGCAAATATATCTCCTCCGTTATTAATACGGATGGAATGACAAATGAGGTGTCGAATGAAAGCTTATAACCCAAGGATGGTATCAAAGATGAAAAATTTGAACTCGGATTTCCGGTTTTAAATTTGCGACCGGAAGTACCGTTTTAAAGTCACCGAAATAGTATAAGCGATATATTATTCGACGCGCCTTAGCAAGACGAGAACAAATATATATATCCGGTTTCATGACTGTCTGTCCGTCTATCCGTTCGTCCCCGAATATAACTCCTCCACTATTAATACAGATAGAATGACAAAAGAGGCGTCGAATGAAAGTTTATAACCCAAGGATAGTACTAAAGATAAGAAATTTTACGTCGGACTTTCGGATTTAGTGTTGGAATCAGAAGTTACTGTTTTAAAGTCACCGAAACGGTATACGAGATATATTATTCGACGTGCCTTAGCAAGATGAAAGCAAATGTATACTTTTGGTTTTTATATCATTTCCGGTTAAAAAGTTCTAACCGGAAGTGCCATATTATAGTCGCAGAAATAGTATATCTGACATAGAAGCGTATTGAAAAGTCGCGCTTGATTTTTTAGTTCCGGTTTTGAAGTAATTTTCTTTTAATTTTGTGCTTACATTCAACCGCTGACGTCTTCCGAACGCACCCAATGATAGAGAAGATGAGGATGATGTTAATATGGAGTGAGTAAATTATATGATAACGTGAAAATCGGCGGACACAAAGTGCCAAATCCGAAAAGTGTGTAAGTAATAGTCAGACAAAAAGTGAAAATTAGGTAATAGTGCGAAAAATTGCAACTAATTGTTGTATACTAATATACAGGGTGAGTCATCAGTCACCACTAATGGGACGGAAGATTACAGCGAAAGGGTAAAAGGTTCGAAAAAATTTTAAATATAGCTTGTAAGTTAATAAAATCTAAAGTAAAATGTAACGTACAGTATATAAACGAATGGACACTAAATAGAAAAAAATAATGGAATAGCCACATAAGAAGAATGGAGGATTCACGTGTGCTCAAAATAGTAAGAGATAAATCACCAATCGGTAGAAGAAGTATCGGCCAACCTTGCAAAAGATGGAGTGACAACCTTCCATAGAAGTATCAATCCGCCAATGAACAAGCCGGATTGCTTATAAAGAGGATAAGGAAGAAGAATAAGAATAAAAAATATAACTTCGATACGTCGCAATTTATTGAGACATCCTGTAATAAGCTGCAATTTATTGGGACATCCTGTATATTTCAAAATAATTTAAAAATTTTTACTCTTTCGCTGTAATCTTCCGTCCCGTTAGTGGTGACTCACCCTGTACTTATACAAGGAAAAATTTTTATGGAAGTAATTATTGTTGTTATTATTTACATCAAAATAAAATTAAAGCTGCACTTGTTTTTTATCGTTTAGTTACATCTTATCTAAAGCATTAATAAACATGTAATGCAACAATTAGTAAAACTATTTTTATCAGATCTACATTATTTATACCATACCTATAATTTCTGTCTATTAAAGAAACAAGTATTTATATTCCATACTTCTGTATTGTATTGTATAAATAAATATAACTGAAGTTAATATTTGTACAACGCTAAAAAATGTCGAATGTGTCACATTCCTTAGTTTGTGTTGTAAAATTTATACAATTATTCAATTATGTAAACTGTCCAAAATACTAAACTGCTGAGAAGACAAAACGCACGTGTTTAAACTCTTGTGCGGATCTTGTTTCAGTATTGCTTCCAAGAAATTCTTGTGGGATAATTTATTATTTCATTTTTAACAGATTTTCATTATTTGATTAAACAGGGTGTTTGGTAAAGAATGGGCCATAGCTTAACCTCAGGTTCCTGAGGTTAAAATAGGCCGATTTAAGCTAACTTACCTTAGTACAAAAGTTTATAATAACCGAGATACAGGGTGTCAAATTTAAACTTTTTTTTTATTTATTATTGAATATTTCCTGACAGGTATGAGATAACAACATGAAATTTGGTATGTGGGAGTTTTTTGGGTCGATAAAACTAAATTCCCTACCAAAAATTATGTATTGCCCAGAGGGCGACACATACGCCTTTCAGCACTCATTTCTTACGTTTAATTTGTTTTATCCCTCACTCTGTAGAATTTTGATATTAAAATTTTTATTCTCCTATTAGTTTTACTTAAAAAAGGTATACTTCTTTCATCTCCATAAACTCAACCGTTTTCGAGATAAACGCATTTTAAATCTGCGATACACCATCATTTTTAGCATAATATCATTGTAGTTACACCCGAAAAATAACTTAAAACCATAAAATTATCCAAAAATGTATCGCAAATTTCTTCAAATGGAATTTGCGATGCAATGACATAAATTTAAGAACTAGCACAATTATTATGGTTTTAAGTTATTTTTCGGGTGGAACTACAATGATATTATGCTAAAAATGATGGTGTATCGCAGATTTAAAATGCGTTTATCTCGAAAACGGTGGAGTTTAGGGAGATGAAAGAAGTATACCTTTTTTAAGTACAACTAATAGGAGAATAAAAATTAAAAATGTCAAAATTATACAGAGTGAGTGATAAAAAAAAAATTGAACGTAATAAATGAGTGCTGAAAGGCGTATGTGGCGCCCTCTGGGCAATACAGTAGAACCTCGGTTAACCGATTTCCGGTATTTCGAGGCCATCCTAATATGAATTTTATAAATTTTAATGAATTTTATAAATTATAAAAATGATAATTGATTCACATGTAGTGTATTTGAGATTCAACTGTTTTAAGGTTATGTATTATTAAATGAGTTTTATACCAAAACAATGTGTGTTTGTCCCATATTTTATTTTAACCTAAGGCGGCACACATAGTGGAAGCGGTTTCCGCTTACGGGCAAACCGCGCGGTTCTCGCGCGCGGTTATGGTAACACAGTGAAGACGGGTAAAAGCGAGAGAGATCGTTCAAATTTGTCAGTTGCGTCTACTACTTGTAGCAAAATGTCGTCTTCCGATGACGATATAATTGCTTTAGATTCTGTTTTGTCTAAACTGAGAAGAAAGAGAGTTGGTGTACATCCTATTAATCGAGAATAATTAATTTATGGAGAATATCATCATGTATTTCAAAAATTAAAAGAAGATAATGAACGATTCTTCCAGTAGGTATATGAGAATGACTCAAGAGACTTTTATTTATATTTTGGAGAAAGTGGAGTATCATTTAAGGTGATACAGTAGCGATCAACAGGTAGCAAAAACGCGTTCCAAGATTGCGGCTGTAATTTTGAATATTTTTTCGAGATGTTTGGCACACGTATTCGTAATATAATGAAGAATGGCGGTACAGAGCCCAATTTGAAAATATTTTAATATGTGGAAATTACTCTGTAATTAAATACAATATTAAAAAAACGAGCCTGCACCGCCATTAAGAAGGACAAAAAAATACACTTTCTTCAAATAAACTTTTTTATCCGATGCCTAGATTTTGTGTCATTTTGGAACTACTAAAATTTTTTATTTCATTACTTGCCCTGTACCGCCATTCTTTATTATATTACGAATACGTGTGCCAAATATCTCGAAAAAATATTCAAAATTACAGCCGCAATCTTGGAGCGCGTTTTTGCTACCTGTTGATCGCTACTGTTTGATCTTAACTAAAAACTGGTGTAATTTACATAAGCAAGCTATCCTTCCGGAAGAAAGGCTTGTTATAACATTGAGGTAATTAGATTTGTTGTAAATTTATTTTGGGAATACCTAAATCACACAAAATTACGGTTTCAATAAGATTGACTTTATTACTTTTGTTTATTATAATGTACAATTTATAAAATTAATCCATTGCCTCCTTATTCATTGTAAAATCACTGAACTCGCGCGACAAAAAGAGGGAATAAACTAAATTCTCATTCGAGTAAACATTAAAACCGCGCGGAAAAAACTAAATTATCATTCTAGCAAAAGCGGTCAGGCGGGTTGAAGCGGTTGGCCCGCGCGGACCTGCTTTGACTATGTTCGTGTACATTTAAAAACGTGCATTCTTTTTGAAAACGTTTAAAAGCGGGTCCGCGCGGTTTAACCGTAAGCGGAAACCGCCTCCACTGTGTGCGCCGACTAACAATCGTCTTTATATTGTACTATATTTAGGTTACGTTCCGTGTTATCCGAGTTTTGCCGTATCCGAGGTACTCTCGGTCCCAATTACCTCGGTTAATCGAGGTTCTACTGTAAATAATTTTTGGTAGGGAATTTAGTTTTTTCGACCCAAAAAACCCCCATATACCAAATTTCATGTTGTTATCTCATACCTGTCAGGAAATATTCAATACTAAATAAAAAAAAGTTTAACTCTGACACCCTGTACCTCGGTTATTATAAACTTTGTACTAAGGTAAGTTAGCTTAAATGGGCCTATTTTAACCTCAGGTACCTGAGGTATCGACAAGACTACCATTCATAAGGGTAGTTACCGATTACCGGATGACATATATATCAAACAACCAAAATATCAAAACTTCTCCTTTTAATGGAACAAGGTGGGGCTGCACAATTTAAAGGAAAGTCCTTAAACGATATAAATGTGGATCTTGAAGAAAATCTGTTAACTACCGATGATAATATGCCAATTACAGAGGCAACTGATTTAATTCCAGAGGTAAATATTTGTGAAAATTAAGCTTCTGGCATTAATTCTAGTGTAGCTTTGTCAGGAGCAAGTAACTCCAGCAAAGAACAAAACAAAAAGGGAAAAAGGTCGTTGGTGCCCTGGAAAGAGGCACAAAAAACAGTTGTCATCAAATATTTTTCAGACCATATTAAAAATAAAAAGCCTCCTAAAAAAAGTGAATGTGAAATTTTAAAAGAAAAGTATTCAAAGTTATTGAGCAACAAGGATTGGCTCAAAATTAAGGTATTTATTTATTCAAAACCAGTACATGAAGAAAAAGTAAATTTAACGATTTTTTTTTATTTAAGAAAAAGTAAATTTAATGATTTTTTCATTTCAAAATTATGTAATTTTCAATTAATAAACCTTTTTGTTTTATTTTAATAATTTTTTTTATTAAATCGAACTGTCTAATTCTTTTGTTATGTCGTTAGACGTGCCCAATCCTTTAGAATACACTAATAAAACTCATTACCGATGGTTGTATCATACGGAAAACCAGATCACACTGTATCATTGTTGTGAAATATTGTGGTTTCCCAAAAGGTGTACACTGTGTAGTCTGTGAATATTTGTTATTCTATCACGAAACAAAGTTGGGGTTCATTGTGTGGAAGGAACAATGTCGAAACAGTCATAAGCAGTTTTTATTTAATTGAAGCAATCGATTCTATTTCATAATGACATCTTTTATCATAAAACAATGAAATCTTTTGAACATTGCAACAAAATTTATTACAATTTATTTCCAATATAGCAGTTTCGGCAAGTTCCATTTCTCAAGTAATGTACCTATCATTAAGTACTATTAAAAAATATAGTTTCAGAGAAATTTAAAATTTGTCGCAAATTATGTACCAAATATACAGTATGGTTCAAATGAAAAGAATAAATTCAAATATTTGGGTGAGTACGTTATCGGCCCGTCAAAAAATACGGGCCGATAACGTACTCGCCCATAATGCAGCCCCAAACATTATCATAAAAATGAAAGTTTATGTACTAGACAATTACATATTATGAAAAGTAGATTCGTCTGTGTAAACAATATACCTTTAAAAAATCAGGTTCTTCTCCAACTTTATCAAAAGGGCAAAAAGAAAATTTTAAACGTTTATCATAATCCTGTTGTATTAAATGCTGGTGTAGTTGAGTGTGATACGGTTTATCTTAAGTCTTCTACATAAACTCGTTTGACTGATTTCCAATTCTCCCGAATTTTTTCTCGTACTAGTATTTGGGTTTTCAGTAACAGAAAGTAGAACATCAAGTTCATGGAGGTCGTCACAAATCACTGCTTTATTTTCATTTGCCTTTTCATATGTAAGATTACCAGTAGCACAGCACGGAATCTATTGAGAAATCTCAAAAACTTCCTTTTGTGGGTATTTTCTATCAGGATACTTTTGAGCGTAAACTTTAGAAGCTCAGAAACAATTTTTCAAACATTCCCCAATGCAAAGTACATTCCATGTCGACTCTTTCGTAGATAGCGTAATTCTTCATTTTTAGGAACAATTAAATCTAAATACTAAGCACGAATGTTTATATTTTTGACAATTACCAGACCGTAGTGTCATAAAACGCCAATGTCGTACATTGACATTAACTAACTACATCTTTTGTTTTAAAATCGATTTAATCATTAATAATTCATATAATTGTAAATTACGCAAAAACTGCGACTCCTTGTTATAGGACATCCTTATACCATTCGAAAGAGAAAAGTTTGTTTATTATTATGATTAATTAATATTCATTGTGTTCCATTTAAAATAAGCCTCATGTTATACATTGAATAATCCAAAATGAAACTGTAAATTCTGAACACCCTGTAAATAAATGTCTAACAGTCAATCATGAAATACATTCAAACAATATCCAATTATTTAGCTGTAAGGGTAAATTTGTCAAAATTGCTTAAATAAGTTGAGAATGAGTCTTCTTTTAAAACTTTACATTTTAAGAAAAGTCGACATAACTCAGAACACTCTGTACATAGGTATAAGGAAGCCTTATGAAACATGTGCCTTATGAAACAATGCAACAAAATACATGTGTTCCATAAGAAAAACTGTAACTTTAATACACAGCAATTTATTGGGACACCCTGTATATTTCAAAATAATTTTAAAATGTAGCTTTAATCTACTTACAAACTATTAATTTATTTTTTTTTTCAAATCTTTTACTATTTCGCTGTAATCTTCCGTCCCGTTAGTGGTGACTCACCGGTATAATATGCCAACAAATTATAATTTAAAAATAAAAATCGACCTGTTCCGGGATTTTTCCTTAAAGTCGCCGGCTTATGAAAAAACGAATTTATTCCTTTCATTTGCACCATACTACTGTATAATAACATATTATGTAAATACCAAATTCGATACGCTTTCGGTTAAGTGTCAAATTACCTCTATTCTTCACACATGTAAAATGTTGAAACAGTATATTTTCATTAATCTAATATTGTGGAAATATGACATCGTCGCAGGGCGCCCACTAATCGCTAGAGTAAATTATACCGTATAATTGAAGGACGCCCAGATATCGAAAGAGTCAATTTTTGCGTATTCTCTGGACGCTAAGCGCTTGTTTTTCAAAAGGACGCTGAGTGATGGAAAAGTTAAACTTGAGAAATGAATTCTCCTTGGACGCTCAGTGATCGTTCTGTCAACGGACGCCCAGCGGATAGTAGGATGCAAATATATATATATATATATATATATATATATATATATATATATATATATATATATATATATATATAAAGCAGTAAGGTAATATTGACTGACACTATGTAAAATCTTGTTAATTTTGAGGTTGCAGTCATAAATTTTAGAGGGCAGGATAAGTAAAACTCTTAGTTATTATCAAGCTTTCGCAAAATTTATTTGCTTCTTCAAGATATGCTAAAAAAGTTTTAGTAAATACAATGAAATTAAGATGATAAAAAATATTGTACATAAAAAGCATAAAAAACTTACAACGTGAGGTTAATCCATTAAATTTTTGGCATACATAACAAAAAAATGTCTTCTACAATGTCTTAATTTTAGTTAATTTAAAAAGAGAATAATAATTTGACAATTTAATTTGTCAATTTAAGATATTATATATATATATATATATATATATATATATATATATATATATATATATATATATACAGCGTGTCTACTTGAGTTGGAAACATATGGGAAACTTTTTTATTATTAATTTTACGAAAAAAAGTTATTCTTTATAAAAAGTTCTGCATGCCCCAAAACCTAAGATTCAATTATCAGATATCAAATTTTCTCAATATTATACGAGGTATGTCAAAAAATATGAATTTCGGCTAAGGGTAAAGTACCTTTATTTCTCTCAATATCGAAAATTCTTATTATTAAAAGTTGTTTGGAAATAAAAACCAAGCTCAAATATGTAATACATGCTTCTAATTGGAAAAAAATATTTTCCAAATTTTTCTCAAATTTATTGATACTAACTTCGTTTTTATTCATTACACATACGATAACTCTTTTATTATTACTTTTACGAAAAAAAGGTATTCTTTATAAAAATCTCTGTATGTCCTAAGACCTAAGATTCAACCAACAGATTTGACATTTTATTAATTTTATACGAGTTATGTCAAAACATATGAATTTCACTCAAGAGTAAAGTACCTTTATTTTTCACAATATTGAAAACGGTTATTAAAAAAGTTGTTTAGAATTAAAAACTATGTGTCAATATGCAATTACATCCTTCTAATTGAAATACTGTGAAATATAAAGGTGCTATAATATTGAGCGAATTTCATATTTTTTGACACACCTCGTATAAAATTAATAAAAGTTGATATATCATGGTTGTTTCTTAGATTTTAGACCATGCAAAGTTTTTTATGAAGAATAACTTTTTTTCGTAAAATGAATAATAAACGAGTTATGATATTTGTAATAATTAAAAACGATGTTGGGTATCCATAAATTTGAGACAAATATTTTTTTTTTAATAAGAAGCATGTAATTGCATATTTCATCTTAGTTTTTAATTCCAAACAACTTTTTATCATAAGAATTTTCGATATTGAGAGAAATAAAGGTACTTTACCCTTAGCCGAAATTCATATTTTTTGACATACCTCGTATAATATTGAGAAAATTTGATATCTGATAATTGAATCTTAGGTTTTGGGGCATGCAGAACTTTTTATAAAGAATAACTTTTTTTCGTAAAATTAATAATAAAAACGTTTCCCATATGTTTCCAACTCAAGTAGACACGCTGTATATATATAAAGAAACAGATAGTAAAAAGAGAAAAATCAAAGAAGCGGCTCTGATTATTATGCTAAATGAAACAAATTGTGTCGCAAATTCCTCGGTAGAATGCAGTAGGATGTAGTTACCCATACTGAAAGAGGAAGTCAACAGAAAGAAAAGACCACTATTAGTAAGTCAATAACATATCGAGTTAGTACATATTTTGTATTTTAGAATTACTTATATATCTATGTAATATTGATATTATTTATAATTTAAACAACATATAATATATATATTAAAGTCAGAATTTGGTATTAGTTTTGAGAGTAAACTATAAGACATATAAACATGTAAGACCAAATACTTGCGACGTCGGGATAGTATCACTAGGTTTTTTCCTGCTTTCCCTCTAGTCTGTTATAGTTAGACCCAAACCCAGACATCCACAGTAAAAGTTATCCTCCAACACCAAATTGTTGGGAGAAATCTGCAAATTCATAGTTTTTTAAGTTTTTCGTCAATATTTCTAAAACTAAGCGGTTTAGCATGAACAACCCTCTACACAAAATTGTTCTACATTAAATTTGAAATAAAAAAGGCCCTATGCATAACCCTTCTAAAATGAACAGTTCCAAAGTAACGGAGGTAGTATAGTATAATTGGTCCAAAAAAAGCCTAACCCAGACATCCAAAGTAAAAGTTTTCCTTCAACACCAAATTGTTCTATATGGTCCTAATATTGTTCAGTAAAAAATTACATCATTTTGAGCGTCCGGTTTGGGGGGGAGATGGGGGAGAAGTCGGTAAATTAGTAGTTTTTTTTTTAAGTTTTTCGTCAAGATTTCTAAAACTATGCTTTAGCGTAAGGAATGTTCTATAGAAAAATGTTCTACATAAAATTTAAAACAAAAAAGGTTCCATACATAATTGTTATAAAATCAACGGTTCCAGAGTTACGGAGGGTGAAAATTGTAGGTTTTCGATACTTTTTATATTTACCGATTTCTCCCCCCTCTCCCCCCAAACCCGACGCTCAAAATGGTGTGACTTTTTTCTGAACATTATGTGGACTATATAGATATATAACACCTGATTTGGGCGTCGAAACGTTAATAAAATTATTTTTTCAATTTAATTGTGGCTTATTTCCCGTCTAAATGGTTAATTATACCTAATACATTGTAATAAAAAAAGGCCAGACACAGTTCGGACCACAATTTTAGTTATTAACAAATAAGGGTAAAAAATGGCAGTGTATTCCTTTAAATCGCTGCAGATAAAAATAGGGTAATTAAATATTTTATTCAGAGCATTCTGCAAATGACAGTTTTTGAATTTTGGTCTGATCGTCTGTTAATTCGGTGATTGCAAAAAAAGACTAAATTTTTGAAGATCAAAAATTTTCTATAACTTTTGCGAAAGTGAACTTAAGACTTTAATGTACAAAAAATTTCAAGACGATTCGTCAATTACATAGTTTAAATTTTATTCAATTGCTTTTTTGCAATGTTCTTGTTTAGAAAATAATGATAATATAGCAATTATGTGGAAAGCATATGAAAGAATACTTATATTTTTAGCGTATTTAAAAAATCAATAAAAAGTCATTTTTAACATTCCGAAAACATTTTACTAAAGTAGAGTTATTTTTGGCTTATAAATAATTTGAAGAACTTTGTTAATATTGACTTCATACTAAATCTACTTTGGTATTTGAAAAGTTGGTATTTTTACACGAATTAAAAAAAAAGTCGGTCAAAGTAAGGCCGTCCGCATATGGGTCGATCGAAGACAAGTCTCGAAGTTCGCGCGAGTCTTGTACAAACCCTGCGGCACAAGCGATTGCTCTCCGCACACAAGTCGATTCAGTTTGCTCACATCTTCCAACCACGAAGAACAAATTTTTTATATATCAACCAAAACGACTATTTCGATCTGTAAAAACTACGGTATTGTTACATTTTTAGTATAATTTGTATACAATGAGCATTATACAATTGAGAGTATTTTTCTCCTTCCCCAACGAATTTTATAATAAACCCTAGAAACAAAAGTTCAATGTTTTGAGAATTTTATATTACAAAAAAATATATTTCCACAAAACTACTAGCACTACAATCAACGAACATAATATTCACCGATCTTAAAAAAACTAAAATTTAATTTAACGCAAAAATCAACAACAAACGAAAGAAACAAATAAAATAAATTTCCTTCCATGACTGGAAACGTGCGTCTCACTCGAACTTTCTCGTGCGCTACCGATCGCTAGAGACGAGGAGATTTGCAATCCTAAGCACACCTTCACCTCAACCATCTTCAAGCTCACCTCCGTCTACGGAGCTCAATGCCACAACGAAGGAATTTCAGTGGCGGGAAGAGATCTACGCGACTGGAATCGAGTCGACTACTTCGAGCGTCTATCCATGTGCGGACGACATTATCCACTCTTTTATGTAATTCACAGCTGCTTCTTTCTCCTGTCATAAACATTGATTGTTACCATACCCCTCCGATCCGGCTTGACCGATTTTTATGAAATTTTACACATATATCCTGTAGGACTGATAACAAGTGCTAATCTATTTTTCATACCCATAAGTGATAAAGAATAAGGGAGTTGCCCCCCTGACCTTTTTATTTTTTTGGACAAAATTGTCCACCTTAATTTTATGTGATATAGCATTAAAAAATACATTCAACCATTAATTTTCACCTTTCTATTGCCAACTCTCTTTTTATAGCGGTCTATATATTTATATATTATATATAAATTTCTCCTGTCACGACGTTAGTTGCCATACTCATCCGCAACGGCTTGACCGATTTTTATGAATCAAAGATTATTCAAATTTTTACACATAAACTATATACCTTGAACTTCAAAATAACGCTAGCTAAGTTGCTTAATAATTGTTATAAACAAAGTAGCTGTGAATTAAATAAAAAAGGGGCTAACTTTGATTTTAAATTTTTTTGTGATTATTTCATTCATAGGAGATTCTGACCAATAGAAACTACAGAAATAAAAATTAAAGTGATAATTTTTGATAATATCCCGTCGTCAAGTATAATACGTCAGATGCCCTTCGTTTCTACGAAAAAATACATTCAGTGACATTAATGACAATTAATGTTTTAAAAATTATAAAAGTGATGACTTCCAACCGTCAAATACATATTTAAAACAACTGTGTATTTATTTGTACTAATTTGTACTTACATAAATAAATAATAATAAAATTTTTGTTTTGAACAGTTTTATTCATGAAATAATCGCAGCGAATTGCACTCGATCTCTAAAATTATTATCGAATTTTTGCCCTCGTGACACCTTAATATAATTTAACTCCCCTTCGGGTCGTGAAATTAAAACTGTCAAACTGTCACTCGGAAAAAATTCGATAATTTTGGAGCTCTTATGCAATTACTACTGATAATTTGTGTAGAAATATCAGCTTTACAAACAACAAAGTAGATTTAGTGTACTGTTAATATTAAAAAGTTATTAAATTTTGCAAAATGTTTTTGGAATAGTAAAAATAACATTTGTTAATATTTTATTAAATATACTGAAAATGTAGGTCGTTTTCTTTCATGTGGTACCCAAAAAATCTTATCGCTATGTCGTTATCATTTTCTGAGCAATAACATTGCAAACAAAGCTCTGTGGGATAAACAAATTGAATAAAATTTAAACTAGCTGATGAATCGTCTTAAAAAATTTTGTGAATTATATGTGTTACCGTAAAAACCCTATTTCAGTTAAAACCCGAATTTACTAGGAAAAACTAGTTTTAACTATGAGCTTTAGACAATTCTAGTTTTAACTAGTAAAAACTAGAACTATCAAATGTTTTCAGTTAATTCTAGTTGAGATTAAACATATTTCAATCAAAACTAGTTTTTACTAAACTTTTCAGTAATTTCCAGATTCAACTCTGTAAGTAATTTGCTACCCCGGTTGTTTGCAAAAACTTTCGCTAAAACGTAAAATACTTTATATTATAAATACGTAAAATACTGGACAAGAATGTTAACGTAAAAAACGCAAGTCCTTTTGACCACGTTGTTGTGTTATTTTCTTGCCTCCAGGCTACTAACATTTTCTCGATGTCTTGGTTAGCTCGTTCGACTGAACCTTGACTCTGGATGTGCCTTGGTTTTTCATGAACTAACTTTGTATTACATTACAGTGGAACCTCGATAAGTCGGATTAATCCGGACCGCGGCCGATCCGGGTTATCGAAAATCCGGGTTAGCCGGAGAATATGTTAAAAATTAATAAAATATATATACCTAAATAATAAACAAATTCACATTATAATTGCAAAAACATGAAATACGTATGCACAGTACATCTAAATTACGTACAGTTGTATACTTACAGTACCTATTGTTTATTTCTTGGTAAAAAACTCAGTCAAAGTGAAAAATGTTTATTTTGTCTGATGAAAATCGGTCCGAGTTAGCCGGACTTCCGGGTTATCGGAGGCCGACTTATCGGGGTTCCACTTTACTTCATTTATAACTGCATTACCGAACTCTCGGCCATTATCGGAATGTAAAATGCATGCAATATATCCGTTAATTGATATGCAACTTCTTCCGCCTTCTTACTTTGTATCTCAATCTTTGTATCTCGCCTATACTCAACAAAACAAAGTACCCCGCACAAACCTTATGGAAATTAGGTCCCAGTGGATTTAGTTCATAGTTTGGGAAAATACTCTTTGAAGCATTCTGATAAAAAGTTCTCATGGGCACATCTCGATCATATTGAGGATTTTCAAGATATAGAGGCACAAACTCGAAAAATTATAAGATTTACTGAGTATTTCATTCCCTGAGTTACTGGTTATCTGACAACATGTAGAAGTTTGGATCAAACAAAAGTACTAGTAGTCTAGGATTTTTTCCTGGCTATCCAATGGCGACCTTTACTTTGACCTTGACCTTCAACGGGCGTCATCTACTAGAGTTTCGAGAGTTTTCGGCATTAAATTGATATAAACAGATTACTCATGGGCTTTTATGGGATCGCTAAACACGAATATGCCATCAGAATTAACCTCCGGAGGATGTGGTGACCAGGGCCACTGCAAGGGATGTCGTCTTCTAGAGTTTCTAGAGTAACATAAATATGGACTATTTGACGCAACTATTCATGCAATATCAAAGTCTTATGTTCATTTTCGCAAAAGTTATAACAAATTTTTGATTTTCGAAATTTTTAAAGATGAATACTCTAAATAAGATATTTCGTTACCTTACTTTTACCTATAGGGATTTAAACCAAAAAATTGTTATTTTTGACCGTTATTGACTAAAATTGAAAAAATGACTAAAATTCTTCGTCCGAACTGTGACAGGCATTTTTGTATTTATAATGTATTAGGTATATAATACCCAAAAAAACCTATTTGCAACCTAGCTGGTCAAGTGTACAGAACATGGTATATTTTTGGCTTATTTCCCTGGAGTATAAGGACTAAAAGTGAAAACTCTTAATGATAAAATGTCAAGAATTCCGAGTTTATGCATGAGCTGTTGCTATGTATACCTATTTTAATTTTTATTGGCAAAATCTTTCACTTCAACAAACTTTAATTACCGAGTAAAATTTAAAATTAGCGCTAGAATATTCCAGCGTGTCCAATGGAAATTAACTAAATCAGTTTTAACACCCAAAAATGTCAGTAATAAGTAATCCGCTCCTTCTACGTTTCAACCGGAATTGGGATACACGTGAGCATACTTGACTCCTTTATAGTCAAATTTTTCAAATAATCTCTTAAGAATTTTATGTATAGTGGGTACTTGTTTTTATAGTAGGGGAGGAAAGTATGCTAAATTTGCAGTCACTCGAGCGTTATGGGGACCTATTGGGTTGTGAAGAGTGGGTCCTAAAACCAAAATAAGTTAAGTAAAATTTTCCAGAAAATGGGGGAAATTCCATTTTTTAATTTAATTTTCCATTTCCAACAATCGTTGTTTCCGATTATAGCGCCATCTACCCATAATTCGTTAAAATGTCTCGAATAAAAGTTACTAATTTTTACGTAACGAATCCAAATCTGCAATAAAAATGGGGGCTCCCATTTAAGATTTTAAAGTAACTCCTAACCCCACCTCCGTGGGGGTTGTGTTTGGTGCTATTGGATAGATTTTTCAAAAATACTGAATAAGTGTTTTTTTTTTCAGTTTTTCGATCTGATGTACATTTCGTGTAATATCGCGGGATTCGTATTTAAATTTTTAAATTTACCCCTAACTCCTCTCAGTGGGAAGTCGCGTTTGGTATCATTCGATAGATTTTTGAAGAATATTGAGCATGTATCTTTTGGTTTTTCGATCTGTCGTTCATTTCGCAAAATATTCGCTTTTTTCTTGTGAAGCTTTGTGACTCACCCATTTCCTTACGCCCCGCTCAAATCGTCTATAATCGATAACTTACTTTATCTTATTCTGACGATTTAGAATTTTTTTAAGGATAGATTTTTTTTCGGCCTTCCCTTAACGAACTCCCCTGTATTGAGAGCTAATATATGGTAGAGGTATATTTACAGGGTACAAGGTTTCTCCCATGTGCTAATCTGACGCGCTCGAGTAACTGCAAGAATCCCCGCTTGGGCTCCCTTACCATCATCATCATCATCATCACTATCATCATCATTTGGCTCTACTGTGTGAGTCTACAACTCTATGTGAGTCTTGGCGGCGTTTATTAAATTTTCCTCCATTGTTGTCGGTTCTGGCTACTGCGTCCTTCCATCTTTTTCTTGGGCGACCAACTGACCTTTTACCTTCAGGCCTTTCCCAGAATGTGACGTTCAGAAGTCTTTTGTCACGCGATCTTAGCACGTGGGCCGCCCATCTTATTCGATTTGCTTTAATGTAGCGTACTATGTTTCATCTCCATATACTGTCTGGAGTTCATGATTTTGTCTTCTTATCCATGCTCCCCTACCATTAGTTATAATAAAAATATAACTTTTCATTTATAATATAATAAAATTCGTAAGAGATTTGTTGAAAAATTTTACTATAAAAGTGGCAAAGAAAGTATGCTTACGTCTATTCCTATTCCGGTCGGAATGTAAATGGGCCCAAAATTGGTTCTTTTGAAAATCAAAAATATATTATGTGCCCAAATAAAATTGGGCACAAAATGCTAGGGAATGAAACGTAGGAAGATTTAACAGTGGTTTATTCCAGTAAAATGGGAAATCAAAGACTAACAGGCCAAACAAATGAAAACAAAAATCATCCAACAAAAATTAAAAATAAAAATCTATAAGATAAAGAATTTCAAGGACAAATTAAACATTTCTATATCTGGAATTAGCACTTCTTGCCCTAATGACGCCCCTCATTCTCTGTGGAAAGCTTCTTATCAGAGACCATATGTACTCAAAATTAAAGTTTTCCCATTCTACTGCTAAAACATTTCCCAGTTTATCAAGGTAATATGGGGTGACGATACGGGATCGTATGAGTCTTTCTAGGTAGTCCCAAACATGCTCAATTGGGTTTAGATATGAGCTGACTGTTGGACAATCAATCAATCAAATCAAACTTGATTACCAACCTGTTGAAGATATTGAGTTGTTATTCTAGCAACGTGCAGATTGGAACAAGGATATAATAGGACACAAGAAAATGTCTTGGCTCCGAAAGGGATTAACGAAATTCTATCGCTGATACACATTTCAAGAAACAGAGAGTTAATGGAAAATGTGATCGCTAAAATCCATTAGTGAATTTGAATTTGGAGAAGAGAAGAATTGGAACAAAAGGCATTATGTTTTCTTCAAGAACCTCTCTAAAATTTTGTAACATTTCAATGTTTTTTACCCATAACATTTTGGTGGCTCACGCATGCATGCTATTATAGGTATGACCTCTGACAATTCTTAACCTTAGTCAACTTTTTACAACATTTTCCTTTATTAATTAGGTTATACTTATTATTTTTGGGGTTTTTAACACTGATGATGGATTTATTTGTTAATCCGGAAACATTTTGTTAATGTGATGTAACCCTTTTAAATATACCTTTTACAAAGGATCCAGTAATTATTTTTGTGGAGGAGATTCCTAAAGACAATTGACCACTCGGACGTCCCAGAATGCGATGGAGAGATACCATCCAAGCAGATCTCCGAAAAATGAACATCCCATTTGTCCCTAGGTTGATGGAAGACCGAACAAATTGGAATAAAGTTGTACAGTTAGCCAGGACCCACCCAGGGTTGTAGCGCTACGTGATGATGATGAATTATTTTTGTGATTTATGGTATACAGCCAGCTACAGGAATTTTATTTTCCTCGTGGATTTTTTTAACCTCTTTTATATACCGATCAGCTGTCAGGGACGCCCCTAGGAAACACAGTTAATTTTGTGTGACCTGCACAGCAGATGTCTCCCCATATCATAATCGAGCCACCTCCAAAATGCCTGACTGCTCTTATGTTGCACTGAGCAAATCGCTCAGACGCGGCACATCTGTAAACTGGAATAAGTCTGTCGGATCCACAAACAGCAAATCTTGACTCATCAATGAAAAGAATATTCTCGTACGAACCTTAAGGTGGTTTGCGCAAAGTCTTGGCCAATGATATTTAAATGCATTAATTTTTTTAATCCTGAGAGAATTAATAGATACATATGCATTTTTGAAAAATTTAAACGCAGAATGAAAGATTACATTAATACTGAGGGCCAAATGTCTCTGAAAACTTCTATAATATAATAATTTACAAGGGTGAAAAAAGAGACAATGTAGTGTCATTTTTAATTTCAAATACTTTATTCAAAAAAAGTTTATTTATTCTAAGGGACTTTTAGACCACGGTAATAATGTAGTTTTTCATTCTCCGTTTAAATTTTTCAAAAATATTTATTAGTTTTCTCAAGGTTCTAAAAAAATTAATGCATTTAAATAGCATTGGACCAAGATTTTGCGGTTGATAACGGTAATCTGCGGGATTCGTGCACCTGGGGCTAGGGATGATGGTTTTTGACAAAACACCGGTTTTCGGTTATACCGGTTTTTTTCTTACGGTTTAACCTGGCGGTTATAACCGGCCAAAAAAAAACGGTTTTTCCAAAAACCGGTTTTTGGTTTTTTAATCCAATAGGTTACAATGTTACATTTACAATGCACTTTAGTTTGCGATACTCCACTCGACTCGATACTCGATATCAATAATATCAAAATTAGTACTATCGAAAGAACATCAATATCAATATAAATAAAACACAATTTTTAAAAACCATGTTATTCTATTACTTATTATATTTATTTATTATTTTATTATTATTATATATTTATTGATTATTATTAAATATAATATAGCGTAAGATTAATATATACATATTGCAATAATATACAATTTAAATGAACCATTTCAACTTATACAAAATTTCCCAGACTCTTTCAAATGGGATTTAAAAAAAATAATATCAACATAAATGTTTTACTTAAAAATAAATTGGATAATGCAATTTATCTTTTATTTTTACTACCATCAAAAAAAAATTTATCATGTATTTTTTTAACACGTTTTTATATTTTTGTATAATAGGTACATTTTAACTCATTTAATACTTCCTGTATGGGTGTATCATTTTGAAAACGTAGGGAAATCCTTGGAGATTCGTATTCGTAATCGGTAATTCGATATTTATAGTCAGACATTATTTTTGGTAATCAGAAAAAGTCATTCACCCACTTTCAATGTCAAGAGTCAAGTGTGAAAAATAGATGATGTTTGCGTCTAATTCACCAGATCACTTCTTATGTAAATATTATGATTACAAATACGTTTTCAACGAATATATTATAATAAAACTAAATTGTTCCTGGCTGATGTGAGTTTGCACTTTCAGTTTGCTTCTGTATTTATAAAATTAAATTTGAATTATGGTTTTGTTTGGAATAATTACTTGAGAATAATAATTATGATTGGGATCCAAAATAATACCTAACCTAATCCTAATCACCGTAAAAACCTAATAACCGGTTTTTACTTTAAAAAGAAAAAACCGGTTATAACCGGCACAAAAAAACAACCGGTAAAACCGGTTATTGCGAAGTAAAAAAACCGGTTTTCGGTTAAAACCGGCAGGTTTTTCCCATCCCTACCTGGGACGTCCTAGAACTGGTCTTTTTGTGTATCCTCCCGTTTCTCTATACCTTCTTAAAGCTCTTAAAATGCTGGATCGGTGAATTTTTAATAAAATTAGCAATATATTACTGCGATCGTCCATCTACAATTAAAGCTACGATTTGCGCTGCTTGCTCTGACATTAAATTACTCATTATTTTGTAATAATGGACCTCCCAATGAATGTGGAGATGAAATTCTCGAACACAAATGTCTTGTCAACGTCTGTCTTGTCTGTCTTGTCAACTTTTTTTTTTATTTTTTGGGAACAATACCCTCCTATTATGAGTTTATAATATCCAGTAATCCAAAATTATTTTCATTATAGTGGGCTCTGAAGGACAGAGATGGCTATACAGTGTACGTCAACTTTGACTATCTTCAGATATACTTGTCAGTTTACGTCAATGGCTTTTGGAGATTAGATATAGATAATTATTATTTAAGTTATAAATAAATTACATGAAGCTTTTAATTATTGTCTTAATAAAGTAACCAATATTTTTTTTCGATTTGACGAACAATTTAATAACTGATGACTGATGACGTATAGTAAAGTGTTTTGAATCTTCAACAATAGATGGAAGAGTATATTTATTATTAGGTACTTCCGTTTACGGGTAGGCCGTACACTCGTACAAACTTTTAAAGTTGTAAATAAATTACTGCTCTCAAATATACTCAAATTGTATTTTTAAAAATCTTATTTATTTTACATACCTAACAATTAAATTCACTTTCAAATTTCATTTAAGTATATTTTATTAATACCTAATTTAAAATGTAGTTTGACATTGACAGAATGCCAAATTCAAATGTAAATAACCTTTGCTTTGCTTAAAAAATTCAGATTAAAACAAGAAATACGTAATTTTTTGCTTGGATAGCTTTGATACAAATAATTGTGGATCGCTGGTTAGTATATTGCCAATCCGGAATAAGAATACCGTCACGGCAAATTTTACCAATTCCTGTTTATTGCGTAACTAACTTCTAAATTACTGTATACAGATGATACAAAAGCGACAGAACTGTAACTATGTGCTGAGGTACCACATGGTAGTTGCGTCGTTATTGAAATACGCACCATTTTAGACATTGTTTCAGATGAAGCATGACGCAACTGTAAATAGGGTTGAAAATGGGGGGACTAAATTAAGATACCTAATGAAATTCGGACAAATAAGGATGAAAATAAGAGCCATTGCTGTAGTAATAAAGAGCATAATAAAAAATATTTAAAAATAATTTTTTTTGTACAGAAAAATTTTCAGATCAAGAATGACGTAACTGTAGAGAGGGTTAAAAATGGGGGGATTAAATTGAGATAATGAAATTCGAACCAATGGGGATAAAACTAAAAGCCATAATTGTAAGAATAAACGCCATACCGATGCTTCGGACGGTTACTCATTATTTAATCACTATTTTAAATATTTAAAATTTTTAGATGAAGAATGACGCAACTGCAAAAAGTGTTGAAATGGGGTGATTAAACTAAGATAAGGAATTTCGAACCATTAGGGATAAAAATAAAAGCCATCATTGTAACAATAAACGCCATACCGATGCTCCTGGACGATTATCCCTCATTTAATCCCTATTTTAAATATTTAAAAATCGTTTTTTTGCTCTCCTGAGAAATTTGGCTTTTTACAGTTACGTCATTCTTATTCCAGACAGGAGATATTATGCAACGAGTATTTAATGATGGTCATTATGAAGCGAGTATGACGGACACGGAACGAGTCGCCTGGCGGCGAGTTTCGTATAGAGTACGAGCACAGTATAAAGAGGGACAGTAAAACCTCTTCTATGTCGGCACTTTGATCTCAAGTAATCTCTTATATCTCCCTGCCGAGATCTTAAATCTCAAGATCTCGGCAAGTAATACCGGCAGTACGTAATTAGCAATTCACCAGTGGTGGATGCGAGTTTTCCATGTTAAAAGCCGTACGTTTCTACGTGACTAGCAGTGCAAGAGTGGTGGTCTAGCGACTGGGAACCTTGCGCGGTCGCCATGCGCGTTGAAAGATTTTACTTCCAATTTTTCGGAGAGTAGTTCTACTGTCCCTCTTTATACTGTGGTACAAGCTTCATACTGATAATTAAATGCAAGTTGTATACAAGATTTTGCTATGAGCATTCACAACTAAAAATAAATTTAAAATTATTAATTTTGCAACTCAAACCATACCTACGGTAAAAATAATTATTTTGTTGACACATTTATATTGTTAATATTACATTATTAAAACAAATTTGAGGATAAATAATTTTTAACATCCCTATCGTCTTCAGAGATTTTATTAAAAAGATATAATTTTTAAATTATTCAGTTTGATACATATACAGGGTGAGGCAAATAAAGGGCCTATTAGAAATATCTTGAGAACTAAAGGCAACATAATCATGAAAATTGGAATAAAGGGGTTTTGAAGGATGATCAATTAAATGAAAATATTTTCATCTCTTTGCAACTTCCGGTTATACCGGAAGTTGCTTATAACTTCGTTTTTTTAAATGGGACACCCTGTATATTTTTACATTTTTGCATTCTCTTCGATGTCTTCTTTCTTAAAATATGAGATTTTGTAATATTATACAGGGTATTTTAAAAGATAATTACGTTTATTTATTAATTTCGTAGCAACATTCACACCCTGTAGAATTGTAGTAGTTTGACATCTAAAACTCTACTTACGTTCAAATGATTTTTATTATACTCTACTATTGTTAAGAATCATTAGTATAGCTAAATTTTTAATTTTAGTATACAGGGTTGGTCGAAACTCGGAATGAGTATTTTCTGAGTTTTCTTAAATGGAACACCCTATATTTTAGTATTGTAATGAAATGATATTTTATGGTACTTTTTTATTTCTTAAGCATTCCCTATACCTAACTGCTTTAATTTGTGCTTAATTGTTAATCGCACGAACAATCTTAACTACGTAGGTATTTTGATAGCTAAACCATTATTGGTAATTTTAAGGATCAGTCTGGATTAATATGTATTTATTTCTGAAAAATTATTTGGGATTGAGTATTTTCACGGCCAACCTAATAAAATTTTACGTATTTTTTGTTGCAATTAATGTTTAGCTTGAATCACCAATAACTCACAAATTAAAGCAGTTAAGTATAGGGAATGCTTAAGAAATAAAAAAGTACTATAAAATATCATTTCATTACAAAACAAAAATACAGGGTGTTCCATTTAATAAACCCCAGAAAATACTCACTCCGAGTTTCGACAAACCCTGTACACTAAAATTTAAAATTTAGCTATACTAACGATTCTTAACAAGAGTAGACTATATTAAAAATCATTTGAATGCAAGTAGAGTTTTAGATGTCAAACTACTACAATTCTACAGGGTGTGAATATTGCTACGAAATTAATAAAAAAACGTAATTATCTTTTAAAATGCCCTGTATAATATTACAAAACCTCATATTTTAAGAAAGAAGACATCGAAGAGAATCCAAAAATGTAAAAATATACAGGGTGTCCCATTAAAAAAAACGAAGTTATAATAACCGGAATTTGCAAAGAGATGAAAATATTTTCATTAAATAGATCATCCTTCAAAACCCCTTTATTCCAATTTTCATGATTCTATTGCCTTTTGTTCTCGAGATATTTCTAATAGGCCAGTTATCTGCCTCACCCTATATTGAGAACTGTCAAAGGGTATGTATTTGCTCGCCTTTGGTCATTGCGCGTGTACCACCTTCGTCGCAAATGCCATATCGCGATTCTATTGGTTAAAAATCTGTATCGTAATGAAAATCTGTATCATAATGAAGCTTGTTATGATACAGTTAGTGAAATCATAATTAATATATTAAAGTATGATAATAGAAAAAAACCTAATAGAGATCATAGACGAGTATTAGAACATTCTGCTAAAAATTAATAAAGATTACTGTTTTTTTTTTGTTTAAAAAATTATTCGATACTTTTTGTCATTAGTGTATATTAAAGAGTGAAATATTTTCTTGTTTTTTTTTAGAAATGCCTTACAACGCTAGATCTAACGTCTCTAGGCGTTGGAAGCTGTGTGGGGACAGGAATGTATTTAGTTGCGGGGATGGTGGCTAAGAATGTCGCTGGACCTGGTGTGGTTTTTAGTTTTATCATTGCAGCCGTTGCTAGCATATTTTCCGGTAAGTAACATACTTTAAAATATGTATTTTTATTCTTATTTAATTTGGTACAACCTTCCTTTTTTAAGACAGGAAAATCTTTAAAGAATTAATAGTGAAATTTGTGCGTCCCATAAAAGTTGTTTGGGGGTTCTATTCCTTTAACGCTCCAAATATTTGTGTACGTTTCAATTAAACTATTATTGTGATACCATTAGTTAAACACAATGTACTTAAAACTGTTTTACCTCTTAGTTCGTTTTCGATAAGCCAGTGTTCATAGAAATATTTTGAACACTTGAAAAATCCACCACATATTTGAAAATGGTTAGGTAAAATTAAAGAGACCTGGTAAGTAATTTATTTTATGAAAATAATATTCTATAATATTACCCATTTACAAAAAATATGTGGTGGATTTTACAAATCGGAACCGAAAACGGAGTTTTTGGTATAAAAATTGGATTCGCCATATTAAATTATATCAAGTGAAAAACAGTTTTAACCACCGACATTCGTTATTAAATCCATTCCCTGCCTATCAAAAAGGATGGAACTCGGCTAGGAGGCATTCTGTTAAACGGCACCTGACTGAAGTAAAGATATCAGTCGCTGTCGCATGAACGGCACCTGACTAAAGCAACCATATCACGCGCTGGCGTGTGATCGGCAGAGGATGGGTTAAGAATTATGTTTATATGGGATTTAGTCACAATTATTGGTTGAATGAAAATTACATTTTTAATTACTAATGTCCCAACGTTTTGATTTCCACTCCGGAAATCGTTCTCAAAAAAAGAAAAAGAAAACAATTTTGAAATTTTGAGAAGATTTTAAAACGTGAGTTTTTATTTTATGCATATCTGTTCAATAAATGAAATTTGTCTCGATCTTATGTGACTAAGATCGAGACACTGAAAATTCTGACTCTGTTTGTGTGTTATTTTGTGTTAATTTGTTTGTTTAATATGTGTCGTAGATGTGATTGCTGTAAAAAATTAAACCTAAATTAAATTAAATTCCATTAACAAATTTTTAAATTCAATAATAATCCTTAAAATTATTTTATTTAATTGAATTAAAATGTAATTTTTGTTCATGGTTGTGGTGCATGTTGCATATTATTTTGTATGAGATATTCAATCGTTTGTTCTTTTAACTTCCTTTTATTTTGCTATTGTTGGTATGTTATTATTTTTGTCTTCTTCTTTTAGTATTGGTAACCAAAGCCTACTGCATTCTGGTGACGGATTCGCTATATATTCTTTTTCGTTTAGTAGAATGAGGACGACTTCTTTGACTTTTCTCTTTTTCATGTCTGTTTCTTTCATGATTAATGATGCATCTTTCCATTGTAATATGTGTCCCTTGTTCCAGGCTTTTTTGCATATCTAGGATTTCTCGGAAGTCTCTCTTCATTATACATATGCGTTACATGCTCGTTTACCGAAAACTTGCATTTTCTCCCACATAGAAACTCGTGTATTCACAAGGTATTTTGTATAGACAGTTTTTGGATCTATCTTGTATGTTATTAAGTTTGGCTTTGGACAGTATAGATCTCGGAGTGTTGGTTGTTTCGAACGTTGTTGTGATGTACTTGTTTCCCATGTTTTCAATTTTTCTGATAAGTCCTTTACATGATGTGATATCGTTGTCATCTCTGAATCCCTTCTTGTGTTGTGTTGTTATCTCTGAAGTACTTGTGCTGCATAGTTGTTTTTTTCTTCATTGTTGTGAAAATCCTTATTTATAAATGGCAACGGGTAGTTTTTTTTAACACCTATATTAGCAGGTTTTTCTTTCCTGGAATGCATCATATAGGGATTTGATAATTTCTTTGTTGATGTTTATGTTATGGTTGGAGAGTTTCCAACCACAATTTTTAATCCAACCCAACCTTTCCAATTAAAATTTAAATATTTCTTGATGTGGGTTGGTTTTCTGTATACTTTGGTTGTATCCTGTATCTTATTTTTTGATTAGCACATCGAGAAAAGGAAGTGTATTATTGTTTTCCTGTTCCATGGTGAATTTGATGGATTCTTCTTTATTGTTGATGTCCATCAGAAATTTGTTCATTGACTCTGGTGCATGGGCCCAAATGGCGAACATATAATCTACATATCTCCACCATACCATGGGTTATACCTGGTCCGAAAGATATTTGAGGGGCTCAGAGCAACAGTGGCCTAAGCCACAAATTGAGCATTTTTAGATTAATATAATTAATATATCAATAGAGCAGCAACATTATATTTTCCTATTAAGGTGAAACAGTAGCGATCAACAGGTAGCGAAAACGCGTTCCAAGAATGCGGCTGTAATTTTGAATATTTTTTCGAGATATTTGGCACACGTATTCGTAATATAATAAGGAATGGCGGTACAGAGCCCAATTTGAAAAATATATTAATATGTGGAAATTACTCTGTAATTAAATACAATATTAAGAAAACGAGCCTATACCGCCATTAAGAAGAACAAAAAAATACACTTTCTTCAAATAAACTTTTTTATCCGATGCCTAGATTTTGTGTCATTTTGGAACTACTAATGAAATAAAAAATTTTAGTAATTCCAAAATGACACAAAATCTAGGCATCGGATAAAAAAGTTTATTTGTAGAAAGTGTATTTTTTTGTTCTTCTTAATGGCGGCACAGGCTCGTTTTTTTTAATATTGTATTTAATTACAGAGTAATTTCCACATATTAATATATTTTTCAAATTGGGCTCTGTACCGCCATTCTTTAATATATTACGAATACGTGTGCCAAATATCTCGAAAAAATATTCAAAATTACAGCCGCAATCTTGGAACGCGTTTTTGCTACCTGTCGATCGCTACTGTTTCCTCTTAACAAGGGTCTACACAACCTGCTTCTATATTTGGCTAAATGGCGCTACATAATTTGTAGCGCCATCCCATAAGTGCTATGTAAATACCAATGCAAAGATTGTATTTATCTCAAAACTTCGTTTTTTAATCGATTGTAAATTTTTCGTCTACTCATGTTATTTAATATACTGTTTATTACAGTTATTGGACTTTAGTCCAAGTACAGTTATTATAAGTATTATTGGACTTAAGTCATCAACTTATTTTTTACCTTCTTGCGTGTCACAACTCTCAGATCTTTATCCACTCAGTTGAACTTCTGCTATTAGTCTGTTATAGAAGGTCTTTATAATTTTATTGTATTACTCTTTGTAGTTTCAAACTTTGTACTGTCTATTCTCTCGAATGCCGAGCTTAAGTTCTCCTTTTCTACTTTCCTTGCTTTGATATTTTTAATTATGTGTGCTTATTTATATTTTCATTTGCTTATTTGTTTTTGATAAAAGCGACGTGTCCTTTTCTTGTATTATTTTCTATCATGCCAAGTCTTTTTTGTGTCTGTAAACTTTAAATGTCACCGTAGATAAACATATTATGATCCTGTAATTACCACATTTGCATCCGTCTGCCTTTTTATGTGTCTAGTTTGTCATGCTTTTAAATACAATATTAAAAGCCATTTTTCATTTTCCTCCAACTACTGTACCATTTCTAGTTATATCCCATCAGCGTAATGCAAACGCTTGTTTTGTTCCTTCTATGTTTATGTATCCTTGCGATCCTTGGTCTTCTTTGTCTCTTCTTCCCTATTATATGATATCTGTTAGGTTTAGACTGTTTTAATAAAGTTTATTTGCTTAGTATATTGATATTTTAAGGTGTCAGCTGATTCAGTTTTAAGTTTCTTTGTATTATTCTTTATTGTCCTAATTTCTTTCCTCTTTCCTCTTGATCTTTAAATTTTATTTATTGTTATTATTCTTGAATATAGGAGTCTAAATTTTATTACTTGTTAAATTTTTTTTTAATATTAATTCCACAACTCCTTTGCTCTCTGTATTACTTTTATATCAGAATAAATAGTATATATTATTTGTCTGTTAGTTTTCTCGTACCTTCGTCTTCGTCATTCCCTTTGGTTTTACTTCTGAATTTCACAGCTTTGGTTTATAACCATGAATTTCTTAAGTTTACTCGCTTCTTTTCAGCTTGGTGACATTATAATCTAAAGTTCCACCCAAATCTATGTACTCTATTAACTACGGTAGTTTGATTGGATTGTGTGCCCCTTTTATATTCATTTTCATTGCAAGGTCAGTCTGCTTTTGATATTTGGATTGTGTTTTTAACCCTCCGTTAGCGTACGTTCAGAGTGGACGAGCAAAGAGCAAAGAGCAAAGAGCAAAGAGCAAAGCGGAGAAATCAAACTCATACTGGCAAACGGAGGTGCACAGAGTGCTAGCAAAGAGCAAAGCGGCGAAACCAAACAGGTTTGATTTCTTTGGTCCATGTAGTGAGACCGCTCCCGTCTGAAAAAATTTTTGATTCGGTTTCTTTGTCAATTCCTATTCAAAAATGTCCCCTTTAAACAAATCTGAAGAGCACCGGGCGGAATTTTTGGGCAGAAATTGTTTAAACAATTTTATCTACTCTGTTATGTTACGTGTAAGTTTTTAGTTTGTGAAAACTGTCATTATAGATAGCAGTGCGTGAGGTGTTTAAAGTGAGCGTGAAGTAACAATGTATTTTAAATGGGACTTACTTTTTCGCACTGTTTTTAACACACTTTCATATAATCAAATATCCTTAACTTGGGCGTTGTCATGGTGATGACATAATGAGCAATGAATTACGACAAGAGTTTTTACAGTTTTGTGGTTTGAAAGAAGTTAGAATTTTTAAATGTCAAAGTTCTAAAAATTGTAGAATAGAAATGAATTCCAGTGACGAAGAGTTACAGTTTTTTTATTTGTTTATGGTAGAGTAGATAAAATATTGTATGAAACTGTGCATGAAGTACTTTTTGCGAACTTACGCGATGTATAGCACTCGCTCCGCTGTCGCTCGTGCTCTAAATATCGCGTGCGTTCGCAAAAAGCATACTTCACGAACTGTTTCATAAATACCTATTTTTAAACAAATACAAAAGATCACGTTTTTTTGCTCCGGAACATATATTTTTAGACGAAGTAGTTTTCAATCCTAATAGTAAATTATTAATATTGAAAATATTAAAAATATTACTAAAAGATTTTTAAATTGAAAACTTATTGGTACACTTTCCTGGTGACACCTCCAAGACCAATTTGCAAGTCAAATGGATGCTGCAGTGAAGACGAGAGGGAAGGAATTCTACACTATGCAATTCACATCCCCCGTCTGCAGCTGCTAAAGTTCCAACGGAAAAATGCACCTAGTTAGGCCGCACCTACATTTGATCCGATTTTCTCCGATCAGATTAGATCCGACGTCGGCCGACGTCGGAATAGAAAATAAACCCATAGTATTAAATGGGGGTGCCTACATTGGATCCGTTTTCTCCGATCCGATCAGATCAGATCAGATCAGATCCGACGTCGGCCGACGTCGAAATAAAAAATAAACCCATAGTATTAAATGGGAGTGCCTACATTGGATCCGTTTTTCTCCGATCCGATCAGATCAGATCAGATCCGATATCGGCCGACGTCGGGAGTAGCTTCTCCTATTCTCATCGAGAAGTGTTTGGTTTCATTCCGATTGGTTGCAAGTTGAGTTGCAATTTTAGTTGCAAGTTGGTTGCAAGTTGGTTGCAAATTGGTTGCAAGTTGGTTGCAAGATGGTTGCAAGTTGGTTGCAAATTGGTTGCAAGTTGGTTGCAAACTGGTTGCAAACTGGTTGCAAACTGGTTGCAAGTTGGTTTCAAACTGGTTGCAAGTTTGTTGCAAGTTGGGGGTTGCAATCTAACATGTTTAAATATATTCAATGTCATCATCTCAACACATCTTCATCGGAACTTATTGTCGCTGGTCGGTGGTCGGAAGATTACTGAACCAATGTAGGCACCATCGCCGGAAAACCGGTCTGATCGGATCTGATCTGATCGGAGAAAGACGGATCCAATAGGGCTTTTCATCGACTGTCATTTGTTTCGAGCTTCTGTCATGTGTCACATAATATTGATATATCTACGCCATACGTCTTTGGTTTGTATTGTTTATATACCAATAACGTATGACGTAGATAAATTAATATTATGTGACACATGACAGAAGCTCGAAACAAATGACTGTGAATGAAAAACCCTATGTATCGGATCGGATCTGATCTGATCTGATCTGATCGGAGAAAATCGGATCCAATGTAGGCAATGTATGTGTGCACTTACTCTACGGAGTAATACGACTATAAAATAAAAATGTATACCATTTTTATTATTATACATTTTTAGGTTTTTTGGGTTATTCTAAACAAAAAAGGTATCTTGTAATTTTTCCGAAAAATTAATAGTGTTCGAGTTATAGGCGATTTAAAATCTGAAAAATGCGAAAATACGCATTTTCGAGGCTTAAAAATTCATATTTCAATTAGTATTTTTGAGGTTACCAGATACTTAAATTGATGATAAAACATTCAGCTTCGATTCTGAAGAGTGATCGCGTCTAACCTTAATTTATACCGTTGTTTTTTAATTGTTAAATATGCGTGTTTATCAGATTTTTTTGCCGGTGCGGCGCGCTCTATTTCAAAAATCTCCTATTTCCTCCGAAAATTATTTTTTCTAGATTTTTTGGGATATTCTAAATAGAATAAGTTTTTTGACATTTTTCTCAAAAGTTAATAGTTTTAAAGTTATAAGCGATTTAAAATCCAAAAAATGACAAAAAAACTCATTTTTGGATTTTAAATCGCTTATAACTTTAAAACTGTTAACTTTTGAGAAAAATGTCAAGAAACTTATTTTATTTAGAAAATCCCAAAAAATCTGGAAAAATAATTTTCGGAGGAAAATAGGAGATTTTTGAAATTGAGCGCGCCACACCGGCAAAAAATCGAATAAACACGCATATTTAACAATTAAAAAACAACGGTATAAATTAAGGTTAGACGCGATCAGTCTTCAGAGTCTTGAGGCTCAATGTTTAAACTTCAATTTAAGTATCTGGCAACCTTAAAAATACTAATTTAAATATGAGTATTTAGGCCTCGAAAATGGGTATTTTCGCATTTTTCAGATTTTAAATTGCCTATAACTCGAAAACTATCAATTTTTGGGAACATTTACAAGATACCTTTGTTGTTTAGATGACCCACAAAACTTAAAAATATATGTTCCAGAGCAAAACACGTGATCTTTTGTATTTGTTTAAAAAAATTGTTTAAACAATTTCTGCCCAAAAATTCCGCCCAGCACCCTTCAGATTTGTTTAAAGGAAATTTTAAAATATTTTTAAATAGGAATCCACAAAGAGACCAAATCGGAAATTTTTTCAGACGGGAGCGGTCTCACTACATGGACTACTGTGAGAGTAAAGAGCAAATATCCTACCGCTCCTATCCACACTGCCGAGTGGAAAAGAACTAAACTCTCGTCTAGCGTAACTACCCGCTATTAGCACTTCTTTGCTCTTTGCTCTTTGCTCTTTGCTCGTCCACTCTGAACGTGCACTTTTTGCTCTTTGCTCTTTGCTCGTTGCTCTTTGCTCTTTGCTCTTTGCTCTTTGCTCTTTGCTCGTCCACTCTGAACGCGGCTTTACTCGCACACAATGTGTGAGACCGGCCCTGTAAATACCTTCCTATAACTCTGATTATAGTGGAGATTTTGAAGTGGTGCTGCATATATGGTATGTTAAACAGTAAATGGTTAAGATCAATTAGTTACCACTATAAACATCCTGGATTAGCCGATAATAGTATAAAAGGCCCGGTTTCAGGTAAAATTTAAATATGTTTTCTGGTAAAATTTGTCAATCTTCATTTCTTAATGTTGATTTAATTGCGTACAATCCAAACTCATTATAATTTCATTAATACAGATTAGGCTTATATTGACGAAACTGTACCGCTAAAAGGGTTTTTCGAATTCGATTGTAGTGCGCGACGGGGTTGCTATTTAATCACCTTTTAAGTGGTTTTCAGGTATTTATATAATAAGTTTATGGAACTGAAAACCAACCAGTATTAAAATACGATTTCTTGATAAAATTTGTTAGTCTTTATGTATCACGGGAAGTGTTAAGTAGTATTACTCATTTTATTCATTACGTTTTCTATCATTATGTGGCGTCCGTGGGATAGTAATAATGGGGCTTCTTCTAGTGTTCCGGTAAAAAAGAAACATTTATCTGTAGATGCAAAGCAAATTGTAAAAACTATATAGAGTACCTTACTTAAAAGAGGACTTGACACAACTTCCGCTACGAGTAAAATATGCGATTTGACGAAAATACCTCTGACCACAGTAAAAAGAATTACATCAAACCCCATAGAAACAAGAAAAAAACGTAAAGATTTCAGTTCCACCAAATGTATGGACGAAGCCGATTGTAACAAAAAGAAGAAAATTTCTGTTGGAGTGAAAGTAAAAAGAAAGATATACTCCAACAGAAGTAAGGAAAAAGTAGTGTAAAGAAAAGAGACTAGACTACTAAATAGTTGGGATGAAAAGAAAAGGGGGCAGTGGCTTCTACGTTGAGAGGCCGAAGTAAGAAAACAAAAAAAAAATACTACTTTGCAGTTGTACTGAAGAAAGGAGGATTAGAAGGGATAGAAGTAGAAGTGGGAAGAGACAGAGGCAAACTGAATAGAGTTGGCTAGCAAGAGATGCAAGAAAACCACTTGACACTCAAGGATGGATACGGCTCGTTTGCATGTCTGTCGAAGAACAGTAGCTCTATATAGATAGTAATGACGACTAAAAGATGAAATAATAAAATAAGAATAATGTACTGAAACTGAATGAAGATGGATAATTGCTAAAGACGAACAAAATAAATAAATCTAACAAATCATGGGCGCCATGAAAATGATCTTCGATCATTTTCCCAGGTATCTTATACTGCTGTCAAATATTAAATATATCAAACCTGTAATAATGAACATAAAGGAGTAATAAAATAATTGATATACAAAATAAGTAAATATTTATTAATAATAACTACCAGATTTTTAACAATCTCTGAGTTAAGCAAGTTCATATTATGCTGTGACTCTAACATGACAAAAGTTTGCAAAAGTTATGTTCAACCTAAGATAACAACAATGTTACCTGTTACAAAATTACAGGTATAAGTACCTTTCACTAACATATAGGGTACAAAATTACATAAGTCTTCTACCAAATGGTTATAGTACGCCTGCTACGTACAACTAAAGGAAACTGACAAAGATGAAAACACTACAAATAAATAGGCCCAAGCCTCACTAAGGGAAAATACAATAATGAATAAATAAAGTTAAATATACAATTGACTAAAGTAGAAATGAAGTTGAGATGAATACCGACGATGACCTAAATTAACCGAACAAATGGAATAAAGCGAATAACAGTAAAATTTTTGGGAAACAAGCTAGTAATATAAAAAAATAAATTTACCCGAATTACATAAACCAATAGCAAAGCAATAATAAAGTATTAAAAACCTAATTTTCTCTAGGCTTATTCCTGTGCACAAGAAGTTACCGTAGATACAAAGTTTGGGAACCAAATAATCTAATATACAAATATGTCAAAAAAAAACCAGAGGTAACCTAAATCTGGAAAAAAAAACAGTGTATTTAACAGATAGTCTGAAATATAAAAAAACCAATAGTTACTACAACACCTCACTAAATGTTCCCAAACGAGGTTGCGGTTGCATCCTAGAAAATGATGCACCAGGATGGTGCGACCCCATGACTCCTGTAGGCCCAGGTGCCAAGACGAAAATTGAGCTGGAACGCTCCCATAGCTTGTTCCCAAATCGACATACTCCCATGATGACTTGACTGTGGCTGTAGTGGTTTCTCTAGGTGGTCAAATAAGGTCTATGACTTCATGGTAGGGTTTCTCCCAAATGGCTAAAAAACATTCCCAGTTTTATTTCTCATTTTAAACATGAGCAAAAAGTAAAGGGAAGAAGAAATAATTGAGGAACTTTTTAGAAGCAATAGTATAGAAAAACCGACCATTAAAAATGGAACAAAAAACCAATCTCAGGTAACCTTGAACTATTTTGAGTGTGAATACATGGACAAATGACATTGAAATGATTTATTTGAGGAAATATCTGTAAAAATATATTGAATTTATAAAATATTGGATGTTGAATAATTTAAAACCTACAGAGAAATGGTAATTATTTTCAATATTAATTTGAGGACTTCAAAAATGTTTGGTTATGTAAAACCAAAAACCACATTAATATAAAGATCGATATAAAGATAATATAAAGATCGAAATCATCTACACCCTTCCCTTAATAGATTGACTAAGAAAGTTTAACAATGGGACTAATATTTTAAATATTCCACAACAAAAAACACATGACAATGGCTAATTAAAAAATTATTACAAAAAAAATAAATCTCACCGAATGATTCCTAGTTGGCTCCAACAGGAGTTGTCACACACATGTCTCCCTAACTCGACAACCCTTGCTGGTAACTTTTTACTTTACTTTAAATTGCTTGATGTTATAAAATAAGTTGGATGAAATCATCCGCCATTCTATATGGTACCTCTATTCGACACAACAGCCAACAGTCAAGTCAAGAACGAGAGGCGCTTCTCCGCCAAGGTAAACGTCAAACTCTCTCAGAAAACGAAATCATTCTCGATAGGTGGAGTACGTTCCATCACCGAGGTATGACGTCACGTCAGTGGTCCTATACGAGGAATTAGAGAATTTAAATGGGAGAGCGAAGGAAAATAATTATAATAATAATTAAAGAGCTAATTTTGTAACGTGACCGTTACACGATAAGGACTTGATACGTCGAAAAGTCTATACCATGTACGAAGAGCAACGTATACCTACATTAAGGGCTCTGGAGCAACGGCTCAATGTTGACGAAACCCAAATAAGCTGTAGCCTTACCAGCTTATGGACAATTTTGAAAAATATGGGCTTTCGATATCGTATAATTGACAAAAGACAAGTAATTATGGAATCTCATAGATTACAAAAATGGCGTTATGAGTATATAACTTCGATAAGAAAATTCGGTTCTGAAAATCGTCCGATAATTTACCTCGACGAGACATGGTTTGACACAAATTCAACGCGACCTAAAGGATTTGCCGATCCGTCCGGTAAATGTAAGACAAAAGCTCCGTCAAATAAAGGGAAAATTACGATTTTACACGCTGGATCAGAAAATGGTTGGGTTCCAAATGCCCTGTGGCTTTCTGCAAAGAACATTAAAGACTCCTGCGTCGACTACCATGAAGATACAACGGCAGAACTTTTTAAAGAATGGTTCAAAAATAATCTTATGCCAAACATTCCTCAGAATAGCGTGATAGTAATGGACAATGCAAGCTATCACAGTCGCCAACTAAGTAAGGCTCCAAACTCGAATAACACTAAATTGGAAATTCAAAATTACATGGAGACTAATGATATGTATTTTGAAGAATGTTATACCAAACAAGAGCTTTTAGAAGTTTTAAAGGCATTTTCTATAAAAAAAAGTATATGTTTGTGATACATTGGCAGAGGAAATGGGACATACAGTGCTGCGGCTTCCACCCTATTATTGTATGTTTAATCCCATAGAACATATGTGGCACGAATTGAAGTCTAACGTGAGGTCACAAAATATTTCTCCAACGTTAAGTAGTACTGTTGTAGAGTTAATAAGAAAATGTGTCAATGATATTCTTCCAAATAGTTGGAGAAATTCAGTCCGACACGTAATAGGTAAAGAAAATTCATATGTTCGTGTACATCGTAATATAATTGGACCGATCATAATTAATTATTTAGATGAGGATAGCGATAGCGAAACGGAACTATGTGTGGAGTGATACTTTCATCAAATCTACAAATGTTACTATTAAAAAAACGGTTCTTTTCAGAACCACAAATTATTATTAATGTTTGAATGTTTGTTTTTCTATAATTTTAGCAATTAAAATAGATTTAATTTATTTTAAAAACTCATTTGAAAACATTAATTTCTATTCGGGTATATAAGGCAAAGCAAAATATTTTACATCAATTTTTTTTGGTTTTTGTAGTCGTAATTATTGTAATTGTCAAAAGACCAACTCTGTCTACCTCGGTTGCTTATCGCTCCGGGTGGGTCTTAACAATGGGCCAGGTCAGATAAATTTAATAATGTTTACGATCGCAGTAATTATATTTAACCATTTACTGTTGAACAAACCATACCTCTTTAGTCGTCAGTCAACCGTGGGTTAAGTCCACGTGCAGTGTAAAAAAGATTATTATACTTTTATTATTAGGCAACACGGTGCGGTACACCGGGTGCGAGTATTTGTGCACAAATTTTTGTGTTTAAATCAGACATCGATAATTTTAATTAGTAAGGTAATTTAAGATTTCTTTTTATTTTCAATGTTTATATATTTAAAAGAAAGACTAAGTTTTCAATCCAATGGCATATAAAACAACATAATGTTATTCTACATCCCACCAGACTGAAAACAATGGCAACCTTCTCTGGTTACACCTCCGAGGCTTCTACAATTTGCAAGTCCTAACGGTTGCTGAGACTAAGGAAGATGAGGGAATTTTACAATTTATAATTCACGTCCATTTACTCAGCGTGGTAAAGTTCCAACGAGAATGTTTCCCTTCATACTCCAAACAGAGTAAACACGTAAATAAAAAATAAATAACCATTTTCAATTTCGTTGCAAAACGAAAATACAGGCGCATCATATTCTAGTCTAATCAGAGAGTGCAGCAAGCACCTCTACCGGTTTCGAAACTTATTAGTCTCTCATTAGGAGGCACATATGCTGCTCTCTCTGATCCAACCAAAACAAACCCCGGCGTGTAGTCACGGATTGCAACGAACGAAATGGCATAGATGCCCTAGCGGCAACTGCTATCAAAAGACTAAGTTTTGAATCCAATGGCATATAAAACAACATAATGTTATTCTACATCCCTCCAGATTTAAAACAATGGGAACCTTCTCTGGTTACACCTCCGAGGCTTCTACAATTTGCAAACCGTCAGCATCCGTTATGGCTTGCAAATTGTAGAAACCTCGGAGGTGTAACCAGAGAAGGTTCCCATTGTTTTTAGTCTAGTGGGATGTAGAATAACATTATGTTGTTTTATATACCATTGGATTGAAAACTTAGTCTTTTGCTAGCAGTTGCTGCTAGGGCATCTATGCAATTTCGTTCGCTGCAATCCGTGACTGCACGCCGGGGTTTCTTTTGGTTGGATCAGAGAGAGCAGCATATGTGCCTCCTGATAAGAGACTAATAAGTTTAGAAACCGGTAGAGGTGCTTGCTGCACTTTCTGATTAGACTAGAATATGATTCGGCTGTATTTTCGTTTTGCAACGAAATTGAAAATGGTTATTCATTTTTGGTTTATATATTTGTTTAATTATATTTAGATATGGATTACGAGAAGGAGAAGCAAATATTATAAAAATTATTAGAGGAAGTATCGACTGACGAGGAAACGTATGAAGATGATGATGAACAAAGTTACTTTTGATTAAAGTAATATAATGTTGACACAAACGCATGTTTACAAAATTATATGAACATATATTCAGTAAATAATATAGTACACAATTTGGAAATTTTTTTTTAAATATTGCTGACCCATATTTTTGGACCCGGTCTTCTGCACTGTGCGCGAGTATCCGATCACAAAAATTTGGCGCGAGTAACGGAAGGTTAATATTCCTTTTTTTTTATTACAAGTACCTACTGAATTTCTTTATTAAATTATTGTTTTTCTGTTTTAGTTGTTGTCTATTTATTATTTCTCTAAAATGTTGAATATGTTGCCTCTGTGAGTTCATTTCAAGTAATGGAGTAAATTAAATAAATTATTTAAATTAATATAAATAAATATATCTGTGACCTGATGATGGTTTGTCAACTATAGAAAGCGAAACTGTCGTCTGTGTAAATTATAAATTATTATGAGTAAGTCTATTAATTTATTACATTTTGCCGTAATATTTCTGTTAAATTTCAGTACCATATTTATTTTCTTAGATTGTGTTTTATTATTGCTTGTTAGTTTTTTAATATTTTTAGCTTTTCTGCAGTTTATTTCTTATAGTGAGATCTTGATGGATATAGAGTGTATATTCGTAAATTTGGAACTTTTGTTTTTATTAATTTTCTGAAAAAAAGTTATTCTCCATAAAAAGCTCGGTCTAAACATGGTCCAATACATAAGGTGCAATAATCAGGTGTCACATTTTATTACAGTCTCGTATCGACATTGTAACGAGTGTGTTTTTGGTTCTTCAAGTGATTAGGTTAAATATTTTATAATTGCTATCATTTTTAGTAGTTTCTTTGTTTATTTTGTGGATATTCACAACTAAGGTAAGGTAACTTATTGTTTAATATGAGCAACAATATAAACGGATATGGACACAACAGTTGAAAGGTCATATTATGATCTAGGTAATAAATTTTCTGCTAGGGATGTAGTTCCTTATTGTGTTTTTTTAGAGAGTACAAATAAAAACATAGGCACAATTTTTCCAGTTAGAATAGGTTTTTATCTTCAGCAAGTAGAAGAATTTAAAAAAGACATTATTGATATCAAACCTGTTGACTTAAAACGTGTCAAAGTTATTTTTAAAACCTACAATATTGCAAATTCACTTATTAATCATAAAATTATTACTTCTAATGAGCTGATTGCATATATTCTCAAATTATTTAACCATAAAAAGGGCATTATCAGGGACATAGATAGATTTTTGACGGAAGATTTTATACTAAAAGCGATAGAATCCAATAGTCCAGTCACAGGGGTTAAACGTTTAACACAGAAAACAGTTGATAATAATACGAATAAAATCTAATATGTAAAGAGACAGCTTGTTTTAACTTTTGCCGGTTATAAAATCACTGATTGTGACAAAATTAACATGGTAAATTTTCCTGTTGAGCCGTATATACACCCGGTAGTGCAGTGTTTATATTGCCTGTGTTATGGTCATGTGCAGTGACAGTGCAGATGTAAAGCGCGTTGTAAAAAATGCTCTAAAGATCATCCAAAAAATAAAGTTGTGATACAGATGAGGTCTACTGTGTTCACTGTCAAAACAATGGGCATCCTTCTATTTCTAGATATTGTCCTGTGTAAAAAAAAACAGATTAAGATTAAAAAGATAGTGGCCTTCGAAAATATATCTTTTAAAGAAGCTGAATTTAAGCTGATAATAATATTATTAGTTTAATTAATTCAATATTTAGATAAAGTGAGCAATAGTGAAGATATAATATTAGAAAATAGCAATTATAACATAACTGAAAATGACAGAACAAATCAATAAACGACAATAAAAACATAGTTCGAATCCTACAATGGAATTTTAGATTTCATTTATCCAATTAATCGAGTTTATTACAATTTGTAAATACGATGTACTGTGATATCTTAGTCTTATCAGAATTATGTCAGAAACCGGTTTACGATTTCCAGCTAAAAGGATATAACTCTATAGAAAAATTGAGTAATGATGGTTATGGAGTTGTTGGTTTTTACATCAGTAAACAATTTAACTTTACAGAAATACCTATTAATTACAACTTTAATTCTCGTATAGAAGCATGCGCAGTTTGATCCAATCTTTAAGAAGTTTCTTTAATAATTTGTAGTATTCAGCATGCCCAACAATTATTGCTAAAAAATTTTTAAACACTACTTTTTAATAAATACTTGAATTTTCTTTCATTGACTACAAATAGGTAAATATTTTAGATTTGGCTTAATTCAATAATAATATTGTTCTTTTAACAAAACAGCTTTCGAACTCTGAACTTGTCAAACGGGATTTCTTCTTGGTTTTCATCAATCTCACTTCTATATTTAGTCAGGAATTAACGGTTTTGTCTTTAAAATTACTTTGATAATTTTGATAATTTTACACATTTAACTTTTCACCTTAAACTTAGCAAATGTAATTTAAAAGATTTATTTTCAATAATTTCATATTAACTTCACTTGTCTTCATTTAACTTACCAATGACAAAATAGTCATTTTCAAATTTTTTGATTATTATTTAATAATATAGAGGTCGCTCCGGACTTTGTTTCCGTTCTCCATCATTGCAAAATTGTCAGTAACAGCTGTTAAATGTAAAATGGTAGCCATTGTTTAGTACTCACATTATTGTGATAATTATTATATATTTATTTTAAGGGGTTTTTGCCCATGACCAAAGGCTTAGCGCTGGGTCAATTTTAAATTTTGTAATGTGTTGTTCAACGATTACTCTTCATTTGATGTATTTACACCTATGAGACGTAAGTTTTTTAGACCTCTGTATTTTTATGAATAAGTCATTTTTTAAACTTAGTCTTTTTATAGGATAGCTCTGTTGATGGAATTTTGATAAGCTGAAAGTACTTAGCTGAATTTTAATAAAGTTTTTACATACTATCAGTTTTTTGAAAACATACACCAGATGTCGTTTTGATTTATTCTTTTTTCTTCTTAAATCCTTGGTTATTAGGTCGGATAAGTTGTTCGGCGCCTCGTTTCATTAGCTTGTTTGAGATTTCATCTGGACCTGCCGCTTTCTTTTGTTTTAGATTTCTTATTACATGTAATATTTTCGACGTACGTACCTACGTATCTTCGATATCAGAAAGACAAATACCAAGATAATAAATAAAAATATTCTTAAGAAAATGGTTGCAATAGAAATGCAGATTTTTATTTTTAAAAGGTTTTTGTATACTTCACTTGGTCTTTGTCAGTCTGTCCGGGAAATCTTATAATCCATTAGACATAGCGAATATAGATCAATGGTACAGTATTCGGCTGCAAATCGAGAGGTTCCCGATCAAACCCGGGTGTTCCTTATTTTTTTATTTTTTTTTTTAGTTTACTTTAGATAGCAGGTCATATTTTTTTTAGTTTACTTTAGTTAGCATTTTCATATTTTGTTAAGTTAATATATTAAAAATTCATATTTTATTAAATAATATTAGCTTTATTTTTAAGGCATATCACAGATATTATCATTTCGAAACATGTTTCATTTCATTAATTTTTTACAATTTTAAACATTTTCTTTGATTTATATGGGCTTAAAATCGACTACAATATTTTTTCATGACGTAGGGATTGAAAGAACAATATAGTTAATAATTTCATATTGTGTCCTGTATACAAAGAGGGGCACAAAAAGGGGCCATTTTGAAGAAAAATCCAAAAACAGGTCAATTTTTATTTTTAAATTTCAATTTTTTGGCATATACTTCATACCAGCGACGTCATTCCTCTGAGCCTGATGATGTAATCGATGATTTTTTTAAATGGAAATGGGGACGTGTAGAAGCTCATTTAAAAGGTTGTTCAATTCTCTATTCAGTAATATATACATTAACATCGGTATTTATACAGGGTGGCCAAAACAATAATTTTCTAATTAAATTAATTGATGCAAAAAGAAGAATGTTTGTAATTTATTTCATTTAACTCAAAATACATTGTATTGCTGCTAGAAAATGGAAAAAATAAATTATTTCACAAATAAACATGTATTTATCTAAAACAACTTCCCACCAGCCTCTTGGTAATTTGAACATTTAATTTAACTGAAAAGCAATGTTTATTTACCAAATAAATATTTTTTTGTATCTTATGACAGCAGTAGAATGTATTTTGAGTTAAATTAATTACACACATTCTTCTTAACTCGAAAATTTTTGGCCACCCTGTATAAATAAATACTGATGTTAATTTGAAAATACAAATCCACCTGTTTCGGGATTTTCTTAAAATAGAAAATCTCGAAAATCGTCAATTTTAGAGAAAATGAATTTAGTCCATAATTTTGCCCCTCTCTATAACAAATCCGTGGTATTATAAAAAGTATTTTTCTACGAGCGTGCAAAAATGTCTACTTTCGCGCACGCGTTTTAGTTTAGAAACTTTTACTTTTCCGCACGCGTGTTACTTTTCCGCACGCGTTTTACTTTTCCGCACGCGTTTTACTTTTCCGTACGCGTGTTAATTTAGATATGTTAATATGGCCTTAAAGTAATTATAATACATGCAATAAACTAATATTTAGATATTATTTACTAATTTATTTCAAATATTATATCTTATTGTGTTCATGTTTTAATGAAATTAACGCGAGAATTCGATGAAATAAAAAAAATTTGACATAATATTCGAAAGTCAAATCAGTAGACAATAACAGTGGTTTTAAATCGTCGTCATGGAAACCAAGATCGTCGCCAGGCTAACCAATTATGCTGAAAGATTGATTTTGACGACTTTGTCAAAGAATTAATTTGTGTATGTATTTTGATATTAATTGAATTAATTGATTAAGATCTGGTCATTTTTTAAAGACTCGTAGAAAAAATATTGTTCCTAACGCTTGCAGAAAGTCATACTTTTCCGCACTCGACTGCTTGCCGAACTCCCGCTTCGCGTCGTTCGGCAAACTGCAGTCGCGTGCGGAAAAGTATGACTTTCTGCACTTGTTAGGAAAATAACTATTTTTTAAACTGTAATTTTTTAAATATTGTTACACTAAACTTATATGTCAAATATTTATCTCCATACCTCACATCCAATATGGCCTAGTGGCTAGGACACCTGGCTTTCACCAAGAGGGCTCGGTTTCGACTTTTTTATATATTGTGTCTTATAAATAATAAAAATGTGATAGTATAAAAAGTTCTTTTTTATAAATATAAAAGAGTACTTATTAAAGACTTTTCTTAAAGAGTTTCTGGAAAAATCTTTACAATAATAACTGTATGAATTTATAATAAAAAGCATAAGATTTATATTTATACAGGGTGTTTCATTAATAATTGTCCATATGGTAACTGGAGAAAGCTTGTTACAAAATACAAAGATTTAACCTAAAACACTTAAATAAATTGCGGTTCCTTACTGAGTTACAGGGTGTTTTATCTAAAAATTTAAAAACTAATTTTGCTCAGCATTTTAAAACTATTCGACATGTGCTTTTCATACTTGGCAGAAAGTGCGACTACTAGACACTCTACTAAATTGTGATAAACAAACGTTTCTAGCTACTACCAGAGGCGTACGACAGGGGATGGTGCATGGTTGACCCTTTTCAAATTCTACGTCACTGGAGGAATTACTATTTTGGTGCCATTTTTAGATTCTACAACACTTTATACGTAAATAATATACTCTTCATTGGTAACGATAAAGTCATTAGTTTTCGAGATATTTGAAGTTAAATATGAAACGGTACGATTATTTTGATTAATTTATATGATTCATATGATTAAAATTTAAAAATTATTTGTACCCAGTACTTTAAAACTATTTGGCGTATCCTTATCATACTTGGCGGAAAGTGCATGTACTGTACACCCTACTAAATTAAGATAAATAAACGTTTCTAGCTACTACCAGAGGCGTACGACAGGGGATAGTGGCTGGTTGACCCCTCCCAAATTCTACGCCACTGACGAAATTGTTATTTTAGTGTAATTTTTTGATTTTGCAATAGTTTTTATGTAAATAATATACTTTTCATTCTTAGCGATAAAATGATTAGTTTTCGAGATATTTGAAATTAAAAATGAAGCGACACAATACACTGATCAAAATAACCGTGTCGTTTCATTTTTAACTTCAAATATCTCGAAAACTAATGACTTTATCGTTACGAATGAGGAGTATATTATTTTCATGGAAAGTATTGGAGAATCCAAAACTTGAACTAAAATAGCAATTTCGCCAGTGGCGTAGAATTTGGAAAGGGTCAACCATTCACTTTCCCCCGTCGTACGCCTCTGGTAATAGCCATAAACGTTTGTTTAACATAATTTAGTACCTTCTGTAGTACCTATACTTCCTGCCAAGTATGAAAAGGATACGTTAAATAGTTTGAAAATGCTAAGCAAAAATAGTTTTTAAATTTTTAGATAAAACACCCTGTAACTCAGTAAGGAACCACATTTTATTTAAGTGTTTTAGGTTAAATCTTCGTATTTTGTGCTAAGGTTTCTCCAGTTACTATATGGACAATTATTAATGAAACACCCTGTAGATTATTCGCAAAGACAATTTGATAAAAGCTGGAATGGGACCAGAAAACAGTTTAGAACCATATTTTAACTAAGTTTAATAATACAGTGTTTAATAATTATCATGATATGAAATTTATGAAAATGTTAGTTTAGGTTGAAATATTAACACAATATTTTGTTTCAATTAAGCGACATCGAGGATCATATTATTGATACGGATTTGGCCTAATAATATCAAACTTAACGTGAAGTCTTCGCGTTTAGTAGGTTATACAATATGTCCCATTAGATGTTCAAAAAATACTAAAATGTTACATATAACAGGGTGTAACAAAAGGCAGGTCATAAGTTAAATCACAGACGGAACCAAAAATAGTTTGACGGAACCTAACTTACATTAATATAAAAAAAAATTGCACATAAAAAAAGTTAGAGCCTTAGAAAATAAAATCTGATTTCTGAAGCTGATGACATGTAGAGTATCATTCCAATTAATAATTTTTTAAAATATATCTAAATCTAAGTTAAACATTGTTGGTACAAATTTATAAACATTTGCCTTAAAACCTAAACTAAAGTCTGTGTAATATAGATAGGTTTGATTGCAGTAGACGTTATAGCCTACAGATTTCATTGGCATCGCGCACGTCTAGTTTGGCGGCTAACCGATTTGGGTGCACTGACAACCTTTAACTACTAGTTGACACTAAAACCGTTGATTGATAAATATACAGACTACTCTGTATATTTATCACTCAACGCTAAAACGATGTATGGCATCTTTGATAGATTCTAATAGTCCATGTGGTGAGACCGCTCTCGTCTGAAAAAAATTTCTAATTCGGTTTCTCTGCAGATTCATATTCAAAAATGTCCCCTTTAAACAAATCTGAAGGGTGCCGAACGGAATTTTTGGGCAGAAATTGTTTAAACAATTTTTTTAAACAAATACATAAGATCACCTTCTATTGCTCCAAGAAATATATCTTTAGATTTTTTGGGTCATTCTAAACAAGAAAGGTATCTTGTAATTTTTCTCAAAAATTGACAGTTTTCGAGTTATAGGCGATTTAAATCAAAAAAATGCGAAAATACGCATTTTCGAGGCTTAAAAACTCATATTTAAATTAGTATTATTAAGGGTGCCAATAACTTGGATTTTGTTGTTTGTTTTGTTGTTATTTTGTTTTAAATCCTGTAGATTTAAGTAATTATTGTATATTATAATTGAAAAAAGAAAAGAACAAAAAAAAAAGAGAAAAAGAAAAGAAAAAAAAACAAAAAAAAAGAAAAAATGCAAAAAAAAAACAAAAAAAAAAAATAAAAAATGCAAAAAAAAAACTAAGAAGCTGTAAACCTCCGCGAGGATGAATCGGGTTTACGTCTTAGCGTAGTAAAAAAAAAACAATTTATAAAAAATAACAATAAAAAAATTAATAAAAAAAAACAAATTAACAATATAAAAAAAATGCAAAAAAAATACAAAAAAAAATAAAAATTTACAAAAAAAAATGAACAACCAAAACAGAGTATTATTTAGATAATAATTGTAGATAATAATGTTAGTTTGTTATGTATTTAGAGTTAGAAATACAGAAAAAATTCCTCTGATTGAAAAATCAAATTTGTTTGTTTTTAAAATAACAAAATGTCTGGCTAATTGGCTCGGCCAAGGCCATCAAATTCACTCAAAAAAAAAAAAAAAATAACTTGGATTAAAGTCTAAACATTCCTTTTCGAGATTCCGAAGAGTAATCGGGTCTAGCTTCAATATAGACCGTAGTTTTTTAATTGTTAATTATGCGTGTCCCTTCGGTTTCTTTGCCGGTGCGGCGCGCACTATTTTCAAAAATCTTCTATTTTCCTCCGAAAAATATTTTTCTAGATTCTCTGGGACATTCTAAATAAAATAAGCTTCCTGATATTTTTCTCAAAAATTAATAGTTTTAAAGTTATAAGCGATTTAAAATCCGAAAAATTACAAAAAATCACATTTTCGCATTTTTAATCGTTTATAACTTTAAAACTATTAACTTTTGAGAAAAATGTCAAGAAACTTATTTTATTTAGAATGTCCCAAAGAGTTTAGAAAAAATATTTTATGGAGGAAAATATTAGATTTTTGAAATAGAGCGCGCCGCACCGGCCTAAAAATTGGATGGACATGCATAATCAACAATTAAAAAACTACGGTCTAAATTGACGTTAGACCCGATCACTTTTCGGAATCTTGAAAAGGCATGTTTAAACTTTAATCCAAGTTATTGGTACCCCTAGTAATACTAATTTAAATATGAGTTTTTAAGCCTCGAAAATGCGTATTTTCGCATTTTTTAGATTTTACATCGCCTATAACTCGAAAACTGTCAATTTTTGAGAAAAATCACAAAATACCTTTCTTGTTTAGAATAGCCCAAAAAACCTAAAAATATATTTTTGGAGCAATAAAAGGTGATCTTATGTATTTGTTTAAAAAAATTGTTTAAACAATTTCTGCCCAAAAATTCCGTTCGGCACCCTTCAGATTTGTTTAAAGGGGACATTTTTGAATATGAATCTGCAGAGAAACCGAATTAGAAATGTTTTTCAGACGAGAGCGGTCTGAGCGGACCGAAATGGGAGCTCGTGGAACCCCCCTCGGTAGAAGAAGTGAAAAATATCTATTGAAAAACTAAGGAACCACAAATCTCCAGGCAGCGATGGCATCCCAGCAGAGTTATTAAGGCACGGTGGAGAGCAGATCACCAAGGTGATGCGAGAAATTGTTTGTAAAATTTGGTCTGAGGAGCAAATGCCTGAAGAATGGAGTTTAGGCTTAATATGCCCGTTACACAAAAAGGGAAACCAACTGGAATGCAGTAATTACCGCGGAGTAACTCTCCTAAATACAGCATACAAGATATTGTCAAACATTTTACACGAGAGATTGAAGCCCTATACCGAAACGTTTCTAGGAGAATATCAGGCAGGGTTCAGGCGCGGACGTTCAACCATTAACCAGATCTTTACACTACGACAGATCCTCGAAAAAGCGCAAGAGTTTAACATAGATATGTACCATATTTTTGTTGATTTTAAAGCGGCATATGACAGTGTCTTAAGACCAAGTCTTTACATAGCTATGAATGAGTTGGGAATTCCAAAAAAACTCATATCTATGATAAAAGTGACAATGGCGAAGATGCTATCAGCAGTAAAAAATTCAAAACGACTCGTCAACCCCATTCGAAATACATAAGGGGTTAAGGCAGCGAGATGCGCTGGCGTGTCAGCTTTTTAATGTAGCCTTATAAAAAGTTGTACGAGACGCTAATTTAGATAGCAGAGGAACAATATTTAATAGATCAGTCCAAATTCTTGCATATGCAGATGACGTGGACATTATAACAAGAACCAGGGCGAGAACTGCGGAAATTCTAACCGATCTAGTAGCAGCAGCAGAACTAATGGGGTTACATATAAATCAAAATAAAACAAAATTCATGGCGACCAACACAAACACAAGAGCTGGAAATGTTGATGCAGATCTAATCATAAATGACCAAAACTTCGAAGCGGTCAAAGAGTTCATATATCTAGGGACATCGGTTAACCCCAATAATGACACATCTGAGGAAATAAAAAGGAGAATAATAATTGCAAAATCATGGTCTATCAAAGTACTTATCTAACAAACGTCTGTCTCAAAAAACGCGTATAAGGCTGTATAGAACATTGATAGTCCCCGTTCTCACATATCGTTCAGATTATATATCATATATATATATATATATATATATATATATATATATATATATATATATATATATATATATATATATATATATATATATAAGGTTGAAATATTGGGGTAGCAGCAATCTCAAAGAAAACTCTTTATAATAATTCCAAGCTTTCGATAATGTTTATTATCATCTTCAGGGAAACTACAAATATAAATATACAGTATTTAATATATATATATATATATATATATATATATATATATATATATATATATATATATATATGTATATATATATATCAGGACTATAAAGGGATGTCATGCTGAATGATTTCGTTACTAAGTAACTGATGTAGTAAGGAGCAATAATAATTAATAGTTCGCAGTACTAAAACAGATGAATCCGCTCTATCAATTTTTGAAAGAAAGGTACTACGCAAGATATTCGGAGCGGTTTGTGAGAACGGAATATGGAGGCGTAGATATAACTTTGAACTGCAGAATATCTACAAGCAAAAGTTTGGTGGAAAAGATATTATCACTATAATTAAGCGAAATCGCCTGCAGTGGGCAGGACATGTAGCCCGAGCCCCTGAATCGAACATGATAAAAAGGATTCTAACAGCTCAACCTGTGGGAATGAGAAGAAGGGGTAGACCAAAGTTGAGGTGGATGGACGGGGTAACACAAGATGCCGAGAAGATCGGAGTCGGCAACTGGAAAGTGCAGGCAAGGGACAGAACAGAATGGCGTAGAACGCTTGAGAAGGTCGAGGCCCTCTAAGGGCTGTAGCAACATGATGATGATATAACTCGAAAACTGTCAATTTTTGAGAAATATCACAAGATAACTTTCTTGTTTAGAATGACCCAAAAAACCTAAAAATATATTTTTGGAGCAATAAAAGGTGATCTTATGTATTTGTTAAAAAAAATTGTTTAAACAATTTCTGCCCAAAATTCCGTCCGGCACCCTTCAGATTTGTTGAAAGGGGACATTTTTTATCATGAATCCGCAGATAAACCGAATTAGAATAGTTTTTCAGACGGGAGCGGTCTCACCACATGGACTATAAAGGGATGTCATGCTGAATGATTTCGTTACTAAGTAACTGACGTAGTAAAGAGCAATAATAATTAATAGTTCGCAGTACATAGGTACTTTATTTGGGGACCTCTGAACGATGGATACGTTGGGGTTGCTAGCAGTCCCCCACAGCTGGATGCTGTAGGTCCACACAAGCTTTAATATTGTTTTGTATAATAATATTTTATAATAATTGATTGAGAGTTCTGCGGAGCCAATACACGTTCCTTAATTTTAGGTCAAGCTGTTTGCGCTTAGTGAATATGTGTTTGGTCCAAGTCAGTCGTTGATCCAGGTGCATGCCGAGGTATTTAGCACGAAAACGGACAAGTGGCATTCTTATAAACAATGAAATTTGTCCATCCCATAAAAATTTTATGGAAGTTTTGTTTCTAGTCCAGGAACCGAAGCTTTTCACCCCGCAATTTTTACAGAATGGATCGATTTGCTTGAAAATTTGAGAATAAGTAGTGGATGGTCCAAGGATCAAAATCTATATGATGCCGAAAGGCGATTTTATTATGGGGGTGGTTGCCACCCCATCTCGTGGGTGGAAATTTTTTGTTATATTTTGACAGCAAAAGTTGATAAAAACATTCATTCTAAGCAAAAAATGTTGTATACATTTTTTTGATAAAACTAATAGTTTTCGATTTATTCGCTATCGAAAGTGTTAGTTTTATATGGAAAAAATCAATGTTCTTCTATAGTATACTCATTTACTATTCACTCAATTTTTGTCGTAGAAAAAAATTTTTCACACCAAGTTCTTAAGAATCAAATAACCTACAATTTCATATTTAAACAGTTTTTCTTATCTTTGATGCTAATCTTTCTATTCTGAAGAAAATTGCATTTTTTACAAAACTACAAAAATTCTTTCGCTTTTAACTTCAGTTTTTTAAAAACTAATCATTCTAAGCCAGTAAAACTTCTAGAATCTATTAATAATATACAGATAAAGAAGAATGAATAAGGCCAATGACTAAAAACACCGCTAACTTATATTATTAGGCTTACAATTGAATTTCTCCTTTTTTTTCTCAAAAAAATATATTGATTTTTTAAGCGTAACTTTTTTATTTTGTATCCTAGAAAGTTTGGTATAAAAGAATTTTGTAGGTTGTTACAAGATCTACAAACCTATTAATATTAAATTTTATTAAAATCCTTAGTCACAAAAAGAGGTGACTTTGAAAGGGTTGGTAAACGTGGCTTTTGCATGCTATTACAAGTTTTAATTGTCAATAGCTCACTTAATTTTTGTCATAGAAAAATTTTTTTCATACCAAATTCTTGGGAATTAAATTAGCTACAATTTAATATAAAAACATTTTTTCACATCTCTGATGCTAATCTTTTTACTCAGAAGAAATGCCATTTTTCCCAAACTACAAAAATTCGTTTATCGCTGTTAACTTCATATTTTTAAAAACGAATCATTCTAAGTCGGTCAAACTTCTCGAACGTATTAATAATACATAAGTAAATAGGACCAAATAAGGTCAATGCCTAGTTTTAATTAGGGTGGTGATTACGGGGTTGCTTCCGACCACTTTTGCGCTGAAAAAAATAGGGACTGACATTCTTTCCATTATAAGTCACTTAATTTTTGAGCTAGAGACTTCTTTTTTATTTCTGGAGATAGATATTTTTAAATTCTTTAAATTAGTTCTAACAAGTTATTCTCGAAAAATGCATATTTTTCCCGTCTTTTGAGTTTGAAACTACAATATTTAGCATTTGACAAAGGAGAGCTAACATATAATAAAGTAGATCTTGATTAATGTTGGTATTAAAGAAAATTAAAAAACACGGTTT